>NC_060274.1:109701834-109736109 GCF_021613505.1 Equus quagga | reverse complement strand
GTATATATGTACCACATCTTCTTTATCCATTCGTCTGTTGATGGGTACTTAGGTTGCTTCCACGTCTTGGCTGTTGTAAATAATGCTGCAGTGAACACTGGGGTGCATGGGACTTTTGGAATTGCTGACTTCAAGTTCTTTGGATAGATACCCAGTAGTGGGATGGCTGGGTCATATGGTATTTCTATTTTTAATTTTTTGAGAAATCTCCATACTGTTTTCCATAGTGGCTGCACCAATTTGCATTCCCACAGTGTATGAGGGTTCCTTTTTCTCCACAGCCTCTCCAACATTTGTCACTCTTGGTTTTGGATATTTTTGCCATTCTAACAGGTGTAAGGTGATAGCTTAGTGTAGTTTTGATTTGCATTTCCCTGATGATCAGTGATGATGAACATCTTTTCATGTGCCTATTGGCCATCCGTATATCTTCTTTGGAGAAATGTCTGTTCATGTCTCCTGCCCATTTTTTGATCAAGTTGTTTGATTTTTTGTTGTTGAGTTGTGTGAGTTCTTTATATGTTATGGAGATTCCATCTATTTTTCTGAGGGATTTTAAATGGTATTGTATTTTAAATTTTGGTTTCTATGTGGTCATTGCTAGAATGTAAAAATACAATTGATTTTTGTATGTTGATCTTGTATCCTACAACCTTGCTTAACTCACTTATTAGTTTTAGGAGGGTTTTTTAATAGATTCCTTGGGATTTTCTATGTAGAACATTATGTCATCTGCAAATAGGAACAGTTTTATTTCTTCCTTTTTTTGGCTTTGTGAGGAAGATTGGCCCTGAGCTAACATCTGTTGCCAATCTTCCTCGTTTTTTTTTTTTTTTTGCTTGAGGAAGATTGTTGCTGAGCTAACATCTGTGTCAATCTTCCTCTGTTTTATGGGAGATGCTGCCACAGCATGGCCTGACAAGTGGTGCTAGGTCCACACCCAGGATCTGAACCTGCGAACCCCAGGCCACCAAAGTGGAGTGCGCGAACTCAACCACTATGCCACCAGGCTGGCCCTTTATTTCTTCCTTTCCAACCCATATCCCTTTTACTTCCTTTTCCGGCTCCGTTGCACTGGCAAGGACTTCCAGGACTCTGTTGAGTGGTAGTGGTGGGAGTGGACTTCCTTACCTTATTCCTGACTTAGTGGGAAAGCATTCAGTCTTTCACTATTAAGTATGTGTAGATGCAAAATAACCAATAACCATTCTATAGATAAGAGAAATGGGTCAGTTTTACTTGAGCCAAGGTGAGGATTATAACCCGGGGAGACCTTTCTAGAAAGGAAGAAAGCATTCCAGGGAAGTATGGTTTTCAGTACAGTCTTATACCTTCTTAGAACAAAGAACATAGATTAAACATGCCCGGGATACACAGTCATCAAAGTTTCAAATTAGCAGGTCAACAGGAGCCTGACAGCAGAAAAGGGACGAATGCGGGCGTTACCAATAGGGCGTAGGAGGGGGAGTACGAATTCTTGTCTTAAGAGAGTGCATTCTTTAATGGCTAAAGCAGACGTGCAATGTATGTTTGATAGGCCATAAGTCAGGCTTCTTTAGTTCAAGCCAAATCAGTTTTGAACCCGAATACTTATCCCATATACCTCAGTATGTGAAAATCTCTTGTCAGAAGCCAGCCCTTATTTGTACCTTTTGTAGATTTCATTGAGTGAAAAACTCAACATAATGAAGATGTCAATTCTCCCCAAATTGATGTACAGGTCTAATGCAGTTTCTACCAAAATCCCAGAAATATTTTTTATAAGATAGACAAAATTATTCGAAAATCTACATGGAAAGTCAAAGGAAGTAGAATAGCTAAAACAATTTTGAAAAAGAATAAAATAAGAGGAATTAATCTACTCCATTTTAAGACACTGTGGGGAAAGGCAGTCTCTCGCATGCAGTCTTTCTGCCCTGACAGGCCTCATAAGAATCTGCCATGGGCTTAGAACACTTTCTTACCAAGACATAAAGACCTCACAGCCTGTGCTGGGCTGACCACCATGAGTGGGAATATGTTTTTCTGTCTCAGGCTCAGTGAACACTCTTTTGTCTTTGCTTGAAGCGTGTGCATCACATGGCACCTGGCCAACCCCACTGTTACATCTGTCCTCCATGGGAGGAGACAGGGTCCCTCCACTGCAGCACAAGAGAGGGGCATGTAGGCAAATTGCCCTGCATCGGCCACTGGGAGAGACCTACTAGCCATGAGGGACCAATGCCCACTACTGAAGCTGATCTTGCTTGGTCTCTTTCTCTGCAAATAAAGCATTATTCCATCTGGTGCTTGACTGTATCGTGTTCTTCTTGGCAACACCAATACCAAGATGCAGTGGGCAGAAGTGCCTGGACTTCTATCCATGGTGGCTGGCATTGTGATGATCTTTGCTATCCTCTATGTAGTTGGAGTCCTCCCCTTGGATTGGTAACTGGTGCAAGGTAATCTGTTCAACACCCATGACATAGCTACAGTAATCCAGACTGTTTATTACTGGCAGAGAGATATAGATAAATGAATGGAATGGAATAAAGAACCAGAGAAGTACAGACAACAGATTTTTGACAAAGGTGCAAAATCAATTCAGTGGAGAAAGGATAGTCTTTTCAACAAATAATGCAAGAGCAATTGGACTTCCGCAGACAAAAAAAACCCCAAAACCTTGAACTAAATCTCACAATTTAAAGAAAAATGAGCTCAAAATGGATCACAGATTTAACTATAAAACGTAAAACTATACACCTTTTAGAAAGAAACCTGGAAAGTAACAAAAAAAAATAGACAAGTTGGACTTCATGAAAATTTAAAAAATTTGTGCATCAAAAGATACTATCAACAGAGTAAAAATGCAACCCACAGAGTGGGAGAAAATGTTTGCACATCATATATCTGATAAGGGATTAATATCCAGAATATATAGAGAACTAAAACTCGACAATAAAAAGCCAAACAACCCAATTCAAAACTGGGCAAAGGACTTGAATAGACATTTCTCCAAAGAAGACATACAAATGGCCAATAAGCACTTGAAAAGATGCTCAACACCACTAACCATCAGGGAAATGCAAATCAAAACCACATTGAGATATCACCTCACACCCATTAGGATGGCTTCTATCAAAAAAAAAAAAACAACAACAACCAAAAAGTCCCCCAGAAAACAAGTGTCTGCAAGGATGTGGAGAAATTGGAACACTTGTGCACTATTGGTGGTAATGTAAAATGGTACAACTGCTGTAGAAAACAATACGGTGGTTCCACAAAAAATTAAAATTAGAATTACCATATGATCCAGCAATTCCACTTCTGGGTAAATAACCAAAATAACTGAAAGCAGAGTCTTGAGGAAGTATTTGTACACCCATTTTTATAGCAGCGTTATTCACAATAGCTAAAATGTGATATAGCTATTGTGGTATGTGGTATGTTCAGCGACTGATGAACAGATAAACAAAATGTGCTTATATACATACAATAGAACATTGCTCAGCCTTAAAAAGGAAGGAAATTCTGCAATATGCTACAATGTGGATGAACCTTGAGGACATTATGCTAAGTGAAATAAGCCAGTCACAAAAGACAAATACTGTACGATTCCACTTATAAGAAGTACCTAGAGTAGTCAAATTCATAGAAACAGAAAGTAGAATAGTGGTTGCCAGGAGCTGGGGGAAAGGAGGAATGGGGAATTATTGTTTAATGGGTACAGAGTGTCAGTTTTATAAGATGAATGAAGCGTTATGGAGATGAATGGTAGCGACGGTTGCAAAACATTACGAACGTATTTAATACCATTGAACTGAACACTTAAAATTGGTTAAGACGGTAAGTTTTTTTAATGCATGCTATTTATATATATAACATCTGTCTATATATATTATTTTATGATTGCTTCTATTTTTTTTTAATTTGAGTTCATAATAGTTTACATCATTGTGAATTTCAGTTGTACATTATTTCTTGTCTGTCACCACATAAGTACTCCCCTGCACCCCTTGGGCCCAACCCCTACTCCCCTTCCCCTGGTACCCACTGAACTGGTTTTTTTTCCATGTGTTTGTTTATATTCCACATATGAGTGAAATCATCTGGTGTTTGTCTTTCTCGGTCTGGCTTATTTCCCTTAGCATAATTCCCTCCAGGTCCATCCATGTTGTTGCAAATGGGATGATTTTGTCTTCTTTATAGCTGAGTAGTATTCCATTGTATATATATACACCACATCTTCTTTATCCAATCATCAGTCGATGGCCACCTGGATTGTTTCCATGTCTTAGCTATTGTGAATAGTGCTGCAATGAACATAGAGGTGCATATGTTACTTTGGATTGTTGATTTCAAGTTGTTTGGGTAGATACCCAGTAGCAGGATGGCTGGGTCATATGGTATTTCTATTTTTAGTTTTTTGAGGAATCTCCATACTGTTTTCCATAGTGGCTGCACAAGTTTGCATCCCCACCAGCAGTGTATGAGGGTTCCCTTTTCTCCACACCCTCTCCAACATTTGTTCTTTTTAGTCTTAGTGATTATAGCCATTTAACAGGCATAAGGTGGTATCTTAGTGTAGTTTTGATTTGCATTTCCCTGATAATTAGTGATATTGACCATTTTTCATGTCTATATTGGCCATCTGTATATCTTCTTTAGAAAAATGTCTGTTCGTATCTTCTGCCCATTTTTTGATTGGGCTGTTTGTTTTCTTATTGTTCAGTTGTGTGAGTTCCTTACATATTACGGAGATTAACCCCTTATAGGATATATGATTTGCAAATATTTTCTCCCAGTTGGTGGGTTGTCTTTTTGTTTTGATCCTACTTTCTTTTGCCTTGCAGAAGCTTTTAGTCTGACGAAGTCCCACTTGTTTGTTTTTCTTTTGTTTCCCTTGTCTGAGAAGACATGGTATTTGAAAAGATCCTTTTAAGTTCGATGCCAAAGAGTGTACTACCTATATTATCTTTCAGGACTTTTTATGCTTTCAGGACTTATCTTCAAGTCTTTGATCCATTTTGAGTTTATTTTTGTGTGTGGTGTGAGAGAATGGTCTACTTTCATCCTTTTGCATGTGGCTGTCCAGTTTTCCCAACACCATTTATTGAAGAGACTATCTTTTCTCCATCGTATGTTCTTGGAACCTTTGTTGAAGATTAGCTGTCTGTAGATGTGCAGTGTTATTTCTGGGCTTTCAGTTCTGTTCCATTGATCTGTGTGCCTGTTTTTGTACCAGTACCATGCTGTTTTGATCACTATGACTTTGTAGTACATTTTGAAGTCAGGAATTGTGATGCTTCCAGCTTTGTTCTTTTTCCTCAGTATTGCTTTAGCAATTCAGGGTCTTTAGTTGCCCCACATGAATTTTAGGATTCTTTGTTCTATTTCTATGAAGAATGTCACTGGGATTCTGATTGGGATTGCACTGAATCTGTAGATTGCTTTGGGTGGTATGGACATTTTAACTAGATTTATTCTTCCAATCCATGTGCATGGAATCTCTTTCCATCTCTTTATGTCATCATCTATTTATTTCAATAAAGTCTTATAGATTTCATTGTATAAGTCCTTCACTGGCTTAGGTAAATTTATTCCTAGATACTTTCTTCTTTTTGTTGCAATAGTAAATGTAATTGTATTCTTGAGTTCTCTTTCTATAAGTTCATTATCATAGTACAGAAATGCAACTGATTTTTGTAAGCTGATACTGTAGTTGTTAATTATTTCTAATAGTTTTCCAATGGATTCTTTAGGGTTTTCTATATGTAAGATCATGTCATCTGCAAACAGTGAGAGTTTCACTTCTTCACTCCCTATTTGGATTCCTTTTCTTCCTTTCTCTTGCCTAATTGCTTTGGCCAAAACCTCCAGTACTATGTTGAATAAGAGTGGTGATAGTGGGCATCCTTGTCTTGTTCCTGTTCTCAGAGGGATAGCATTCAGTTTTTCTCCATTGAGTATGACGTTAGCTGTGAGTTTGTCATATATGGCCTTTATTATGTTGAAGTAATTTCCTTATATTCCCATTTTATTAAGAGTTTTTATCATAAATGGATGTTGGATCTTGTCAAATGCTTTCTCTGCATCTGTTGAGATGATCATGTGGTTTTTATTCCTCATTTTGTTAATGTGTTGTATCCCATTGATTGATTTGTGGATGTTGAACCATCCCTGTGTCCCTGGTTTAAATCCCACTTGATTGTGATGTATGATATTTTTGATGTATTGCTGTATTTGGGTTGCAAATATTTTGTTGAGGATTTTTGCACCTATGTTCATCAGTGATATAGGCCTGTAGTTTTCCTTTTTTGTGTTGTCCTTGTCAGGCTTTGGTATCAGAGTGATGTTGGCCTCATAGAATGTGTTAGGAAGCATTCCATCTTCCCTAATTTTTTGGAATAGCTTGAGAAGGATAGGTATTAAATCCTCTCTGAAAGTTTGGTAGAATTCCCCAGGGAAGCCGTCTGGTCCTGGGCTTTTATTCTTTGGGATGCTTTTGATTACTGTTTCAATCTCTTTACTTGTGATTGGTCTATTCAGATTATCTGTTTCCTCTTAATTCAGCTTTGGGAGGTTGTAAGAGTCTAAAAATTTATCCATTTCCTCTAGATTGTCCATTTTGTTGGCATATAGTTTTTCATAGTATTCTCTTATAATCCATTGTATTTCTGTGGTATCCATTGTTATTTCTCCTCTTTCATTTCTAAATTTACTTATCTGAGCTTTCTCTCTTTTTTTCTTTGTAAGTCTCGCTAGGAGTTTGTCAATTTTGTTTATCTTCTCAAAGAACCAGTTCTTTGTTTCATTGATCCTTTCTACTGCCTTTTTTGTTTCAATAGCATTTATTTCGGCTCTGATTTTTATTATTTGTCTCCTGTTGACTTTGGGCTTTGTTTGTTTTTCTTTTTCTAATTCAATTAGGTATAGTTTGAGATTGCTTATTTGGAATTTTTCTTGTCTGTTAAGATGTGCCTGTATTGTGATAAATTTCCCTCTTAATACAGCTTTTCTGCATCCCATATGAGTTGGTATGGTATGTTTTCAATTTCATTTGTCTCCAGATATTTTTTTCATTTCTCCTTTAATTTCTTCAATGATCCATTGCTTGTTCAGTAGCATGTTGTTTAGTCTCCACATCTTTGTCCCTTTCTCAGCTTTTTTCTTGTAATTAATTTCTAGCTTTATCCATTGTGATCTGAAAAGATGCTTGTTATTATTTCAATCTTCTTAAACTTATTGAGGCTTGCCTTGTTCCCCAACATATGGTCTATCTTTGAGAAAGTTCCATACGCACTTGAGAAGAATGTGTATTCTGCTGTTTTTGGATGGAGAGTTCTATATATGTCTATTAAGTCCACTGGTCTAGCTTTTCATTTAATTCCACTGTTTCCTTGTTGATTTTCTGTCTGGATGATCTATCCATTGATGTGAGTGGAGTGTTGAGGTCCCCTACTATTATTGTGTTGTTATTAATATCTTCTTTTAGGTTTGTTAATAGTTGCTTTATATACTTTGGTGCTCCTGTGTTGGGTGCATAGATACTTATAAGTGTTATTTCTTCTTGATGGGGTGTCCCTTTGATCATTATATACTGCCCCTCTTTGTCTCTATTTACCTGTCTAATCTTGAAGTCTACTTTGTCTGATATAAGTATCGTGACACCTGCTTTCTTTTGTTTGCCATTAGCTTGGAGTATCATCTTCCATCCCTTCACTCTGAGCCTGTGTTTGTCATTGGAGCTGAGATGTGTTTCTTGGAGGTGGCATATTGTTGGGTCTTCTTCTTTCATCCATCTTGCCACTCTGTGTCTTTTTATTGCAGAATTCAATCCATTTACCTTTAGGGTGATTATCGATATATGAGGGCTTAATGCTGCCATTTTATCATTCATTTTCCAGTTCTCTTGCATTTCCTTTGTTTATCATCCTGTGTATTTTGGTCTACGAATTGAATTATGTATTTTTTTATGTTGCATTTCTTTGTTTTCTCCTTATTTATCATTTGTCTCTCTGTTCTGCTTTTTTATTTAGTGGTTACCATGAGGTTTGTATTCAAAATCTCGTGAATAACGTAGTCCATTTTCTGATGGCCTCTTATTCTCTTAGACTAAACCGATTCAGTCTCTTTCCTCTTCCCCTCCTAAGTTGTCTCACATCTTATTCCATCTTGTGCTGTGAGTTTGTGGTTAAAATGACAAGATTATCTTTGTTTTTGGTGTTTTCCTTCCCTTTGTCTTTAATGCTATACTTGAGTATTTGCTATCCTGCTCTGATTCTGTCTACCTACTTATCTCCTTACTCCATACTTTGTAACCCCTTTCTACCTTTTTTTTTCAGGTCTGAGAGCCTTCTTGAGGATTTCTTGTAGGGGGCTGGTCTCACAGCTACGAACTCCCTTAGCTTATGTTTGTCTGGGAAAGTTTTTATTTCTCCATCATATCTGAAGGATATTTTCACTGGATAGAGTATTCTTGGCTGAAAGTTTTTGTCCTTCAAAGATTTGAATATGTCATTCCAGTCTCCCCTAGCCTGTAAGTTTTCTGCAGAGAAATCTGCTGAAAGCCTGATAGGGGTTCCTTTGTAGGTTATTTTTTTCTGCCTTACTGCCCTTAGTATTCTGCCTTTGTCATTCACTTTTGCTAGTTTCACTACTATATGCCTTGCAGTAGGTCTTTTTACACTGATATATTTAGGAGATCTGATAGTGTCTTCCACATAGATTTCCATCTCCTTCCCTAGGTTTGGGAAGTTCTCCGCTATTATTTCTTTGAACAAGCTTTCTGCTCCATTCTCCTTTTCTTCTCTTTCTGGAATACCTATAATTCTTATTTTGCATTTCCTAATTGAGTCAGATATTTCTCGGAGACTTTCTGGAGACTTCTCTTTCTGGAATACCTATAATTCTTATTTTGCATTTCCTAATTGTCAGATATTTCTCGGAGACTTTCATCATTTATTTTTAGTCTCAGTTCTCTTTCCTCCTCTATCTGGAGCATTTCAACATGTCTATCTTCAAGTATGCTGATATGCTCCTATATGATGTCTGCTTGAGCATTCAGGGAACCCATATTTTGTTTTATCTCATCGATTGTGTCTTTCATCTCCAATATTCTGAGATTCTTCTTTATAGTTTCAATCTCTTTTGTAAAGTACCTCCTGAACTTGTTGAATTGTTTCTCTACATTCTCTTTTAACTCGTTGAATTTTTTGATGATAGCTGTTTTGATTTCTTTGTCATTTAGATTACATATTTCTGTGTCCTCAGGACTGATTTCTGGGTACTTGTCATTTTCTCTCTGTTCTGGAGATCTAATATAATGTTTGATGTTGCTAGAGGGAGTGGCTCTGGTTTTTTGTATCCTGGTGTTATTTGGTCACAATTACCACCTATCACCACTGGGTGGGCATCAAGAGCTGCGTATTCTGAGTCCTCTGCCTTCAGTCAAGATCCCAGGCACTGGAGCCGGTTCTGGGTGGGTGGGGGGAGGTGCACTTTCTCCTCCATGCTCTCAGGGTTTTCTCCCTCTGCTCTCACTACCTTCTCTCCTGGGGTGTTGGCTTGATAAGGTCACCCCTGTGAAAGCTTTCACTTTGGTAGAGGGCTTCCCTCTATGCTGCAATGGCCCTCAGTGATCCTTGACGTTCCCATGAATGAATGTCCCCTCCCATATTCCTTCCCTCTCAGAGGCTGCCCATTTTCCTGGGTCACAGTCTTTAGGGGAGGGAGTGAAGTTTTCTCCTACCCTGTTCCACTTCCTCCAAGGGGGGCTCCAGCCTCTCCCCACTCCATCATATGGCTGCGTGGATCTCTCTGACGTTTTCTGTGTTGTGTTTGGATGTCCTCTGTTGGAGTATGAATGTCTTTTTTGTTGTATGTTGGAGGGGAGAGATTACTGGGACAGCTCACTCTGCCATGATGCTGATGTCACTCTCTAAGGTAAATTTTATGTTATTTGCATTTCACCACAATAAAAAAAAATTGAAAACAAAAACCAAAGAACCAAATCATTCAACTAGCAAAAGGCCCACAAGTTGGTCTAAGGAGGATCCAAGAAATGAAGTGCGCCATCAGATACTTTGAAACAAAACAGAAGAAAACAGACAATGCTACATTTAAGGATGAAACGGGTAAATAACGGAAGAAGATTAGTTATTGGGAAGGTGGTGGTAAAACGGTCATTACTTTAGGTGTGATTTTCCATATGGAAACTCAAAGGAATCAGCTGAAAAAACAGATTAAAATTCAGACATCCGTAAGGTTGCAAAATATTTAAATATCAGTTTCATTCCTATGCTTACGCCCATAATTATTAGCTAGAAAAATAATGAGTTGAGAAAAATCCAAATGCCAATGCAATTAAAATAGAAAATACCTGGAAATGAACATTTATATTAAAGTGCTGGATCTTAATGATGAAAATTATAACATTTTATAACATAAAAGAAGATCCAAACGGAGAGACCTATAATATTTCTAGATGGAAAGACGATTTAATATTACAAAGACATAAACACTCCCCAAATCTCTATATTTCCCACAATCTAAATACCAGTGAGATTTTTCAAAACTGAACAAAATTATTCTAAAGTTTACCTGAAAAAAAATGAAAGTGGGAAAATAACCAATACTATTTTGAAAAAGAGTAATAATATTGCATTAGTATATTTAGTAAGACAAATTTCAAAATATATTAACTTGTTTAATGGCAGATTGCAAATGGCAATTACATTTTCAATGTGGCAGATTACAAAATGTTACGAGTATAATCTCTGTTAGAAAATAGATTATGCACAAAAAGGTGCTTGGAGTAGATATAGCAAAATATTATAAGTGGTTGTCTCTGACTGATGGAATAGGGGTAAACACTTTCAGCTCACTTGCATTTCCTAAATTTTCTACAATGAACATATATTGATATTATAAAGAGGTAAATACAATGTTCATTGTATAGAAGCTCAGGTCACATCTTTACTCCTCATGAAGTCTTCTCTGATTTAATCCCATCCTTCCTGATCTGGGCTAGGAGCCTTCACTTTATTTTTATTATTGCAGATATAGTATATTGTAATTTTTTGGCTTTCTCTCTTCTAGCCTTGTGAGCTTTTTATAAATGAAATTGTGTCTTTTATCTCTGAATCCCTAATACGGAGTCTAATATACAGCAGGTCCTCACTAAGTCTTTGTTGACTGAATCAATAAACAAGAAAAAAAAAAAGAAAAATACAGCATACAAAAAAGAAAATTTGCAACTCCTTATATATCCACTAGAGGGAACCATATTCCCACTAAGATGATTCTTGGCGCGTATAGTTTTTTTTTTTTTTTTTTTTTAAACAAGGCTGTTCAAATCTGAGAAACCTTCCAGAAGGCATTATCGATCGCACCTGTGGGCACTGAATGTAAGCCATTCGTAACAGTGAGATATCTTTCTATGATTAGATAATCCCAAGATATCCCACCTTATCCAAACTCATTGTACTTAATACCTGCTCTGTTGGGTCTGGCACCGACCAAAAGCAGTTTTATTGCTTTATCAGATTGTATCCTGTGTGTCTTGCCTCCACAACAAGAGAGTAAGCTCATGTTTAAGCTCATTTCTCTCTCACTAGCAAGCTCAGTTCTAACCAGTAAAGGTGTGCAAAAATACTCATTTATTGAATTAAAAGGTTAACATTCTCCCTTGAATCAGGTGCCACTCTAAGAAAATTTAATATGCAAAATTGCAAACGTACAAAACATAAAAATTACGTGATGTTTCTAAGAACATTCTGAGATTTGTGGAAGGTGTCAAGGCAAAATTACAAAAGAAAGCCTTTCCTGGTACACTTAAGCTATGACCTTGTTTTTAGAATTCAAGCAGGCACCACTTTTACAGGGGACAATTATGATTTAAACAGTGACAGACTGTGGCTGATGAGACTTGAGGCGCAGACAAGCCCATTCAAGGTGGGCAGAGGTGCTTCCAGAGGAAGGCGTGACTGGAATGTGTTTGATGTTAAAAAAAACAAAAGAACCCAAACAGGTGGAGATCCGTTAAGTTGCAGAGCTGCTGTCTTATCGGGGCTGTGATAGGCACACAGTAGAAAGAGAGACAGGAGCGGGCAGCAGTTTCTCAGTCGGTTTCCAGCCGCGTCCCTAAGAAGTATGGTGGCCGCTAGAGGCCAAATCCCAGCTCCACCACTTGCTGATTTGTGTGACCTTGAATGAGTGACCAGCCTCTCAATGCTTCTGTTACTCCAAATGCAAAATGGAGATGACAATTAGAACCCACTGCATAGGATTCTTAGGGTTAAATGAGATAATATGTATGAAAAGTGCTTGGAATAGCACTTGGTACACAGTAAATGTGCAAAACAGTTACTATTAAGCATAAACTCATTCAAAAAATTACAAAGAAAAATTTCAATAAATTATGCCTGGCACAGAGTAGGCATTATACAGACAGTCCCCAACTTATGATGGCTCGACTTACCATTTTTTGACCTTACAATGCTGTGAAAGCGACACACATTCAGTAGAAGCTGTACTTCAAATTTTGAGTGTTGATCTTTTCCCCGGGCTAGCAATATGTGTGTAACACTGTCTCGGGACGCTGGGCAGCCGCAGGGACACACAGCTCCCAGTCAGCCACTAGATCTCGAGGGTAAACAAGCAATACACTTACAACCATTCTGTACCCAGACAACCATGCTGTTTTTCACTTTCAGTATAGTATTCAATAAATTACATGAGATATTCTTTAGTATAAAACAGGCTTTGTGTTAGAGGATTTTTCCAAGTGTAGGCTAATGTAAGTGTTCTGAGCATGTTTAAGGTAGGCTAGGCTAAGCTATCATGTTCTGTAGGTTAGATGTATTAAATGCATTTTCTACCCGTGATATTTTCAGCTTATGATGGGTTTATCAGGAGGCAACCCTATCGTATGTTGAGGAAGATCTGTATAAAGATAGGCTGTTATTATTATGGAAGAGAAGAGTTCTGGCTGGTCCACATGTTTTTGATCCCCATGCAAGGTGTGTTCCCATCACATGTGTGTGGTCATGGGACTGCCCTATAGCTGGATAGCACCAGCCCTGATGATTGCTCTGGTTCCTCTATTCTGATTCCTTTCAATACATAAGTAACCTTCTGATGGTAAGTTAGCATTCTACATAAACATTTTGCTAAGGAGAAAAGGTACTGGCAAACTGGTATTAATATGACTAATATGCCACACTTTATTAGTTTAAGATACAAATGTTTATTAGTTTTACTTAAGTTTATTATTATTAGTTTAAGATACAAAATAAGGTCACATTTCCTTTAATGTTCAATTTGGAGAGACTTTAAGCCCCTTCCTGACAAAATTAATAGGAATTAAGACTTTCCAGGGGTCTCTCCCCATAAATATTCCTAAAGAAAAAGGGTTCATTCTACTCAGTCAACAAGTATTTATTAAGTACCTGCTGTGTGCCAGGCACTGTTCAAGGCATTGTAGTTAAAGTGGTGAACAAAACAGCCCCTCCAAATCCCTGCTTTCATGGGGCTTACATTCTAGTGGGGAAGACAAATGATAATTTAAGGGTGAGTTAAATAATATCATAGCTGGATAGTGATAAGTACTAAGGAGAAAAATAACGCAAGCGAGAGGGATTTATGAGGAGGGAAGGAGGGGGGTGATGTACTTTTAGATAGAGAAGCCAGGGAAGTCAGATCTAAAGGAGATGAGGGTGGCGTCAATTGGTCCAAGGGCCAGTTAACCTTGTGACTCATCCGCTGTGACTTTCAGGGATTCAAATGTTCCCAAATCTGGTTTAATCTCCACAAATGCTCACCCCAGGCCACTTCTGCTGAACTCACAGGCATCAGGGACACCCCACCACTGCCAGGACCACCTGTCCCACAGGCAGAGGCATTCTCTTAATCCTGGAAGTCCACAAACCCTGCATCCCCAGCTACTGTTGCCCCTGAGAAAGATGATGGAGGCCAGTGGACCCGTCTTCCACATCCTCATCACCGGAGGAGCTGCTCATCCCCCAGCCCACACCTCTCTGGCCTCCCCATACCTCTGGGTTGGGCCCAGTGATCACAGAATGTCTCTCCCTATCTTGTTTTCAGCCACAGAATTAGCCACCTCCTAAGATGACAGGCAGAAAGGTCTTCATGGCCCAAAAAGATAATCCCCAAATACAAGAGGCCAACACTGATCTAATTCCTAAGGTCTGGGGTATTCCATCTCAGCCACATGCGCCTTCTTACGAGAGGATTCTGATCCACAGGTCAGCCAACTTTTTCTATAAAGGGCCAGTTAGTAAATATTTTACGTTTGTAAGCCACATGGGTTTCTGTCCCACATTCTTTTGTTTTGTTTTGTTTTGTTTTGTTTTACAACCCATTAAAAATCTTTTTAAAATGTTCCTTGCTCATGAGCTGTACAAAAAAAAGCCACAGGTTATACTTTGGCAATCCCTGGTCCAATCCATTTGTCAGTTGCCACATTAAAATTAAAAAAATGGTTCTCATGGTGTATAAATCAGTCATTTGTTGGTTTTTGTTGGTTCATTTAGCATGAATAGGATACAATTATCTGCTGCAACAGATAATGTATCATTTGTAAAACCTGATACATAGTAGGCATTCAATTTGCTACAGGTGAAAAAAAGATGTGTTCTTTGAACAGCAGACACAGTGGTTCCTCTTCAGGAGGGAACGGTCTTCCTTGAGCAGATCTTGATGGATGGCCCTGGATGTGGAAGGTGGGAGGGAGACGGTGATGCAGAGAGAGAATCGCACCGCTCTGCAGGAGACGTTATTGAGCAGATGAACACTGGGGAAAAGAGTAGATGGGAGGAAGAGTGGAGGGGGAAATGGAGGCAGGACAACATGTGAGGTGACTGAAGCCCTAGGGAAATGTGGACAGAGACGCAGTCCTGTGGCCGAGTGGCCCAAAGACTGTTTTTTTAATCAACAAGGCTGTCTAATATTCCATTTTAAGTGTCTGTATTGCTGTACTATAAACCCCTTCAGCTCCCAAACCTCCAGTTTGTGGCATTTTTCTTTTTCCTTTACAAGCAAGAATGTGGCTAAATCCCAAACAGCAGGATTTATTGGAAGATATGGAGCAGAGCCCAGAATTCAAGGAAATGTTGAAGATCTAGGCTTGGAAAGCAGTGCTGGTGATCTAGCTAGCCTGCCATTCCTGAGGTCAGCAGGCAGCTGCTCCGCTCCAGAAGTGAAGTCCAGGAAGCCAACTTCTGACTGGCCTGGCATGGCCACATGTCCACGCTGCGGCCTAGGTGTGGTAGGATGTCTAAACAACTCCACTGCATCTGTGTCTGTGAGGGGAGGGGGACCTCCACAAAGCAGATCGGGGTACTATGACCAGGAAAATGGGGACTTTGGACAGGTGAAACAACAGACATCCACTGTGTCAGCTGCACACCAGTATCTCCTGTGAGGGCTCTTTGGGGCATGAGGAAACGGGGCAGAGACCCACGTTTTGGTCATTTGCAGTAGAAAGAAGGGAACAGGCACAGAAAGTGAGAGCTCATTGGAGACAAGAGCTCAGAATCAAAGGTGACGCTGAGAAATGAGCCCTGAGAAATGCATGTGAATCCTAGGGAGGTTACCGGAATTTCCCAAGGATGCTGGAGGGGGCTTGAGCCAACTTTATGAAAAGTCTAGATTGTATATTATTTCCCTCACTCCATCTCTGAACCTGTGACTGTACTGAGGCTGTGAGATTAAGGATCAGACCTGATACGTAGGATAGGGACAGGGACAGAACCTCTGAGGTGGCTGCCTGAGCAACCAGCTAGCTTCTCCAACTTAAATATACAAAGGGCTCCATTATCTAACACCTTTACTTCAGGAAGTCCTCCAATACACAGATCCTAGGGTTTTGGAATCAAGAAAGGGTCTTCTGAGAGCCTCTGTTCACTTACTTTACCTGCCCGTTGGGGTTCTAAGCCACAGGGTCTCAAATTGTGGTCCCCAGACCGTAGCATCAGCATCAACCTGGGAACTTATTAAAAATGCTAATTTTAAGCCCCTGCCCCCAACCCATGGAATCAGAAATTTGGTGGTGGGGGAGCAAGCAATCAGTATTTTAACAGGGTCTCCATGAGCTACTGGTGCAAGCTCAACTTTTCCCATTCTTTGGGATTTGCCCAAAATCACAGATGGTTAGTGCAAGAGCCAAGAGAAGATTTTCAGTCTATGTATCTTGTATGTCTCATTCAAATCTCTCTGCTGAAGTTTGGTCATTTATGCACTAAGTAGTAATATTTTATTCTAATAAACCCCGCATCTGTGCCCCAGAGTAGTAGATTCCTACACTCTGCCCCTAGAACTATGCTACTGTTGCAAAGATGTATTTTTCCTTGTTTCTACAAAGTCAGCCCTGACTGTAGTTTTGGCACTAGCCTCTCCCAATTATTTCGTCTGGGGTTATGCAGGGGGCATCAATCAGTCAGTGTCCAATTTCTTCCTCAACCACTGTTTTGCCAGTAACTTCGATTCTTGTCCCTACTGGTACCAGTTCGAGGACATCTCTTAAATTCCGGTGCTTCAGGGTCATTCAGAGAAAGGCCTGGGGACATTATCTGCCCTCATGATGCTGCCCAGCATTATGGAAGAGCCACTGTACCACTTCAACCTTAGTCCACAGGAGTTGACCTTGGCTTATATAAATTGAGTCGCTTCCTCCATTGCAACATTTTCTCAGTTTTCTCCTAGTTTATTCCCTTCCCAGCACCATAACAACCCAATCCCCATGAGAAGCTCTGAAGATGTTATAGGAAAGATAGGAATAGTGAGCCTTCCAATGGGACCTCCAAGACCAATGCAGGTATTTGTCCTCAAAGGAATCCACAGTCATCTTTTTCTTCTTGTTGGATTTGACCACCTTGCGACATATAGCACTTTCCCATGATTGCCTAAATGCTTCTAGGTCACTCTGGACCCTCCTAATACCTTGGCACCCCTCATAGGATATCCCACAGCATCAACAATGGAGCCAAACACCAAAATCACATGAGTCACAGAGGGAAAGTGATGGCTCACTATGGCAGGTACTAGTCTCAGGAAAAGTGATTACG
This sequence comes from Equus quagga, assembly GCF_021613505.1. NCBI lineage: Eukaryota > Metazoa > Chordata > Mammalia > Perissodactyla > Equidae > Equus > Equus quagga. The sequence goes on along the minus strand of NC_060274.1, from coordinate 109,719,043 downwards.
AGCTATCACCAGGCAGCCCTGTGAAGGGAATCAAGAAATCTAGACCTCTAGAAGGATGAAAAATGAGGGGAAGAGAAACACCATCCAAAGCTGGTTTAAAGGCAGAATTGTCCAACCCCCAGGCTGAACGTCCAACATTACGTCCGCGCATGTGGTTGAGTGTCCTGTTTTAGGACTGGTCAGCAAGTGTGTCCTTCCTCCACGCCACACCCACAGGGGACATCCCTGACACTGTGATCCTTCTGGTCCTTTTTCTCTTCTTCATAAAATTTTAAAACAAAATTCAGATTGTATAGTATTTACAGTATATATGTTTTTCCTTTTATAATTTGTCTATATTTTCATGTCATTGTATATTTTTCTACATTAGCAATTTGTTGCCCATGTAGAGTTTCACTGTAAATAAATAGGTGCCATACCTAACCAACCAGTTCCCTATTCGGAGGCATTTATGTTCTTGACTGTATGGCCTTCGTAGTGCATTCTATCATTTATTGATACACAAATAATTATATCGGTTCCATTTAATATTCTGGTCTTGAATCCTATTTTGTATGATTTTAACGTTAGGCCATATGGACAGTTCCCTGTGGTTGCACTTGCCTCTGATTTTTTGCCCATCCCTTTACTTTTCAGTCTTCTCTGTGTTCCATTTTGTGTTTTATATATATATGTATATATATATGTATATATGTATATATGTATATATAACACATATACAGATTCTTTTGTCTTTTGATAGAGATTTTAAAGCCATTCACTTCTATTGTGACAAAAGTTATACCTGGCCTTTGTTCTGTCAATTTATTTTATGGTTTCTATTTTTAATGCTTTCTGGTTCTTTCTTTCTTTTTTTTCTTACTATAGTAATCAAGTTTACTCTTGCATTCATGATTTGGAAATTACATACCTTTGTGTTTTCTACTTGGGCTTACTTAATTTAAAATGTATAGATATATTTGAATTATACCTCCTTATTTCATTAATTCTAAAAAACTGTACAAGTAAAATATAAATACATTTGCATTTTAAAAGTTCAAATAAGGGGGCCGGCCCCGTGGTCGAGTGGTTGAGTTCACGCGCTCTGCTTCGGTGGCCCAGGGTTTCACTGGTTGGGATCCTGGGCGCAGAAATGGCACTGCTCATTAGGCCACACTGAGGAGCGTCCCACATGCCACAACTAGAAGGACCCACAACTAAAAATACACAACTATGTACCAGGAGGCTTTGGGAGAAAAAGGAAAAATTAAAAAAAATCTTTAAAAGTTCAAATAAGACCAAAGTATGTAAAGTGAGAAGTGAGTTTTCCCAATCTCGTTGCCCTCTCCACAGAGAACCACTGCCCTAACTTGGATGTGTTTTCATCCAGACCTTTTTCTGTGTGTGAGCACATGCGTACGTGTGTGTGTGTGAGAGAGAACAGATTTGTAGATTTTTTAAAAACACAAACAGGATCAATATGCATTAATTACTACTTGCTTTTTCATTTAGCAATGCATTTCTTTGTAAATAGATACAGTATTACATCAGTACTTACGGCTGTGTGTACGTGCCATTTGTCACAGCAGTCCATGATAGGGACTTACCTAATTTATCTAACCAGTCCTCTGCTTACAGATGTGTAAATTGGTTTCTGTTTTTCACTACTACCAAAAATGCTCTAATGAAAAATTCCTTTATATACATCTTTGTAAACCTGTGCAGGTATTTCTATGGTATTAACCTAGAAGTGAAATTACTAAGTCAAAAAGACACACGTTTAAGTTTTTGATAGCTATGACCAAATTATCCTTCAAAAAGTTGTACCAGTTATACACTCCTAAAAACTCAATGGGAGTACCTGTAGCTTCACATTCTTATTCACGTTGGGTTTTAACAAGCTTTAAAAGTTTGGCCTATCTGATGACTGAAAACGATATTATAGTATTGCTTTAATTCATAGCTCACTGAGTGACAGTGAGAACATGATCTTTTCACGTCCGTTTGGCCATTTTGTTCTTTCTGTGAATTTCCTGTGCTTTACCTTGTACGTCATGTACTTTGCTCATTTGTCTGTTATTTATCTTTTTCATATTCATTTGTAGGATGGGTCTTAATCCTTGGTCTGTTACATATGCTGAAAACATATTTTCACTGAGTCTGTGGCCTGATTTTTAAAAATGCATTTAGAGTGACTTTTGTCCTACAAAAAGTTTGCTACTTTGTGGTAATCATATCTGTGAGTCTTTCCTTCACAGCTTCTGGGTTTTATGTCTTTCTTCCCTATTGCACAATTATAAAAATAGTGTATTTTTTTCACAGTTATTTTTTAATTTGCATTTTGAAATTTGCATAAAGCAAAATTCTTTGTAGTGTACCACCCTATGAATTTTAACAAATTCATACAGCCACGTAACCACCACCACAAATAAGATACAGTTCTATACCCCCAAATTTATTCATGCCCTTCTTCCCACACCCAACTTGTGACAACCACTGATCTGTTTTCAAGGATTTCTCATATAAATGCAATCACAAAATATGTAGCCTTTTATCTGACTTCTTTCACATAGCACAATGCATATGGGATTCATCCATATTGTGTGTGCATTAGCAGTTTATCCTTTTTATTGCTGAATAGTATTCCATTTATGGAAGTACCATAGTTTGTTGATCCATTCACTAACCAAAGGGCATGTGGTTGTTTCTGGGTTTTGGCTGTGAATAAAACCATTATGAACATTCACATAAAGGTTTTTGGGTGAATATAAATTTTCCTCTCTCTTGGTTAAATACCTAGATGAGGGATTGCTGGATCTTATGACAAGTGTGTGTTTAACTTTATAAGCTATCAGACTGTCTTCCAAAGTGACGGTGCTATTTTGCATTCCCACCTGCAATGTACGTGAGTTCCAGTTGCTCTGCACTTCGTATTGTCAGGTGTTTAAAAAACATTCTAGGGGCTGGCCTGGTGGTGCAGTGGTTAAGTTCGCATGTTCTGCTTCTCGGCGGCCAGGGGTTCGCCGGTTCGGATCCCGGGTGCGGACATGGCACTGCTTGGCACGCCATGCTGTGGTAGGCGCCCCACGCATAAAGTAGAGGAAGATGGGCACTGATGTTAGCTCAGGGCCAGGCTTCCTCAGCAAAAAGAGGAGGACTGGCAGTAGTTAGCTCAGGGCTAATCTTCCTCAAAAAAAACCCCCAAAACCAAAACATTCTAATAAGTGTATAGTGGTAACTTGTCGTTTTAGTTTGCATTTCTCTAGCAACTAATGATGCTGATCTTTTGGTGTACTTATTTGCCATTCATATGTCTTTGCTGAAGTGTCTGTTTAAATCTTTTGTCCATTTTAAAAATCAGGTTATTTTTCATTATTGAATTTTAAAAGCACTTTACATTTTTTCAATACAAGTCCTTTGTCAGATATGTAATGCAAATATTTGTCACAGTCTGTGGCTTGTTTGCTCATTTTTTAAACAGTATCTTTTGTAGAGAAAATTTTAATTTTGACGAAGTCCAATTTAAAATTTTTTTTCTGTCATGGATCGTGCCTTTGATATCATATCTAAGAAATATTTGCCTAACCCAAGTTCGCAAAGATTTTTTTTTAATAAATTTTATAATTTTGGATTTTACATTTAGGCCTATGATCAAGTTTGAGTTAATTCTGTGTAAGGTGAAAGGTTTGAATGGAGGTTCAGTTTTTGCATATGACCATCCAAGTCTTGAGCACCATCCATTGAAAATATTATCCTTTCTCCATTGAATTGTGCTTGGCCTTTGTCAAAAAGCAATTGGTCAATTTGTTCTACCTCTTGAGGCTCTCTCCTATTCCACTAATCCTACATCCATCTTTCCCCCCGCATTGCACTGTGCTCATCACTGCAGTTTGATAACAACTCTTGAAATCAGATAGTACGAGTCCTCCAACTTCGCTTTTCTTTTCCAAAATTGTTTGGTTATTTTGGCTGCTTTTGTCTTTGTATATCAACTTTAGATATAATATCTAAAAAAATAATCCTACTGGGATTTTGATTAGGAATGCATTGAGTCTATACATGAGTTTGGGGAGAATGAACATCTTCACAATATTGAGTTTTCAAGTCCATGGAGACATTCTCTCTCTCCATTTATTTAGATATTTGCTGTTTTTCATGAGAGTTTTATAGTTTTAAGTACACAAAAAATGCATATTTTGTTAAATGTATACGAAATATTTCATGTTTTGGAGGTATTAAAGTGGTACTATTTTAGTGGTAAATAATACTGTTTTTAAATTTTTATTTTTTGCTCATTGTTAGTATATAGAAATACTATTGGTTTTGCATATTGACTTTGTATTCTGCAAGCTTACTAAAATTACTCATTAGTTTAGTAACTGTTTGGTAGATTCCTTGGGATTTTCTAAGTAGACAATCACGTCTGAGAATAGACAGTTCTATTTCTTCCTTTCCAAGCTTTGTGCTTTTTCTTACCTTATTGCCCCAGCTAAAACCTCATGTAAAGGCTGACTAGCAGAGGGAGAGTGAGCATCTTTGACTTGTTTCCAGTCTCAGGAAAATCACTTGGTCTTTCATCATTAAGTACAATGTAAGTTTTTTTGTAGATGCCCATTATCAAATTAAGGACATTCCTTTCTATTGCTAATTTTCTAAGAGGTTTTAATCATGAATGGATCTTAAATTTTGTCAAATACTTATTCTCCATCTATTGAGATTAGCCCAGTACTTTCAATTTTATTTGTATGCTTAGATCCACCTAGAATTTATTTTTTATATGATATGTGGAAGTGACTGAACTTTATTTTCCCCCAAATGATTAACTAATTGTTGAAACCCTTTAATAAATTGTCTATCATTTCCTTACTCATTTGCAATGTCACTTGTACCACATATTGAACTCTCAGAAATAAGTGGTTCTGTCTCTGGACCATCTCTTCTGTTCCATCAATTTATTGGTCTAATCCTTTGCCAATCTACCATGAATCAATTACTAAAGCTTGACGATATGTTTTAGTATCTGCTAGAAAAATGTTTTTCCTGCCATTTTTCTCTTCCAGATGAATTTAAATCTGCTTGCTAAATTCCTTACAGAAACCTGTTGATATATTATTTGGGATAGCGTTAAATTTATAAATTTCGAGGAATAATTGTTATTTTACAGCACTGAGCTTTTCTGTTAGGAAATAGTATGTATTTCTACATGTAATCAGGTCTTTATTTGTGAACTTCAATTCCTTTGTATACTTTCCTTCATGAAAATCTTTATATTGTCACCTTACCAATATCTTCCTAGTTCTAAAGTTTCTCACTTTTCTTGAATTTTTCCAGATAGATAGAAGTACCACCTGCCCAAAGTGAAAGTTTTGTATTTTTCTTTCCAATATTTATATATCTCATTTCTCACCTTTTTTCTTTCTTTCTTTTTTTTTTTTTCATTATTGCATTGAAAAGGACATCCAGTTCAATACTAAATGGTAGTGGTAGGGGCTGTAAATATTATTCCTCATTTTAATGGGAATGCTTCAAGTATTTCATGATTAAGCATTATGTTTGTTGTAGATTTTTGGTCAAGACACCTTTTCAAATGTAGGACACTTTCTTCTATGACCTATTTTCTAAGATTTCCTTTTTAAACTAGGAATGTGTGTTGCATTTTATCAACTACTTCTTTTGGGTACCTATTGAGATAATCATCTTTTTTCTCTTCAGAGAATACAATGAATTCTATTAATATATTTTCTACTTTCCAACTTCTCTTCCTTTCCTGGGACAAGCTCAATTTGGCGTGGTGCAGTATTCTTTTAATCCCCTGTTAGATTTGATATACTAATAATTTATTTAGAAATTTTGTATTTATGATCATAAGTGAGATTAACCTTTTTCTTAGTCCTATGTTCATCTGATTTCAGAACTAGGGTAATACCTACCACTTAGATGAACTGAAAAGCTTCCAATCTATTTTATGGGCTAGAACCATATAACCATGTAACAGGGGAAATATCTGTTCCTTTGTTTAGTTTATCCAGATTGCGAAACTACTTGGGTCTGGTGCCTTTTTTTTTTTTAGTAGATTTTAAATTATTTTTCCTTTTGTCTAAAGGTGATAGTCCATAAGTTTTCTCCTTCTCATTGAACCAGTTTTGGTTATTTGTACTTTTATGGATCAAACATTTTATCTTAAATTTTAATTGCATTTATTTGAAGTTGTATGTAGCAATCACTAAGTTTTTTCCACATTTCTTGTTCCTTACACCATTTATTTCTTCTTTTTTCTTAATCTGATTCACCAAGAATTCATCTATTTTATTGGTCTTGACAAAGAAGTAGTAATTGGTTTTAGTAAAGTAGCTCACTTTTTAAAATTTCATTAATTTCTATTTTTATTCTTATTCTCTTTCCTTTTATTTCTTTGGGTTTATTTTTCCTATTCACTTCCTAGCTCTTGAATCAAATGCTTAGTTTATTTTCACAATTTCTGTTTTCTACAAGTACTTAAAGCTGAAAATCTTCCCATTTGTACCACTCCAGCAGCACTCACAGATCTTGAAATGTAGTGTGCTCATTTGTTCATTTCTAAGTAGTTTGTAATTTCAATTTTAATTCCTCTTTAATCCAAGTTAATTAGAAGTGTGCTTTCTCATTTTCAAGAGGATAGAGCTGTCTGTTTGTCATTTTTACTATTTTTTTGTTGTTAAATAATTTTACGCATGTGGTCACTGAATATAAGTTATGTAATTTCTACCTTACAGAATCTATTGAAATTTTCTTTGCAAATATTCCATGTAAGTTATATATTATATATATAATGGATATATATATCCATTATTTCTTGAGTATAAAAGTTCTTAACAATGTTAATAGAATCTTCCATATCATTTTTTTCTAATTGAAATGTTAATTTGGTTTTTTTTGTTGCATCTGTTTCTATTATTTAATTTTAAATTCCTGGGTCATTTCGTTTTAGGTGCTTTAGGCAGACAGCACAGGATTTGGGATCTTTCTTCTCCAATCTGAGGGGCTCTGTATTTTTCACAGGGTTAATACATCCATTCAGATTGTGATTACCGACACAAATTCTTGCATCTCATTTTGTGTATTCTGTTTACCTTACTTTGTTATCGTTTCCCCTTTCCCCTTTTGTTGAGGTAATGACGTTTTTCTATTTAACTGTTTTTCTTTTAATGGTTAGGAAGTTATCTATCTTATTTCAGTGTATCCAGTGGTTACTCTATTTTCTAAGCACACACTTGAACTTGTCGTATTAAATCAATGTCTTCAATTAATGACTATAACTAGCGTCTCTCTGAACAAGTCAAGAACCTTTTCAGGCTCTCACGTTTCTCCTTTGCCCTGCTACCTCTCAAGTACAGCTCATTAGGGACATTAATTCCAGGATTGTTCCCTCTCTCTCTCCTTCTCCACTCTCTTCAACTAATACTGATTTTAAATTTCACCACAAGTTTTGCTGTGTTTTGTCACCAGATTTTGTGTCCCTCATGCCTCTTCCTTTGATTCATTTTTCATTTTCCCGAAATACATTTAGTTATTCTTCCAGAGAGGGTGCTCGAGTGGTATATTTTCTGAAGCCTTACATTTCTGAAAGTGTTTTTATTTTGCTCTCACACTTGAATAATGGGTTCACCTGGGTATAGAATTCTAAGTTCAAAATAATTTTTCCTCAGAACCTTGAAAGCCTTGCTGCATTGTCTCCTTGAACCCACTGTTGCTGAAGAGAAGCTTTCCCTCCTAATGGCCACATACCCCACTGCTCTCCTCCTCAGGGACCCGAAAGCAGAATAAAAGGGAAGTGGACCCGGACGTCCCTGGAGCTGCTTCCCCAATCCGTGCTCCCCTTAATCACTCATGCATTTAGCAAATATTTTTTGTACGTGGGATGTTCCAGGCTCTGTGTTCAGATTTTTAAAAATTAAAATATTTCACCAACACAGAAAAGTATAGAGAATAATATAGCAAACAGGAGTGTACCCACCACCCATATTGACAATGTTATCATTTTGCCTTATTTGCTCCAGGTTTTTAAAATATAAATGAAACACAAAAACATCTGTTGACATCCCTTTCCCTTTCTTCCCACACAAGAGATAACTACCACCCAAAATTTGGTGTTTATCATACCCATTAATGGACTATATTTTAAATATATGGCTATATTATGGATATATATGGATGGATCATGTATGGATAAACAATATATAATAACTAATATAGTGCTTACTACATGCCTACATGTGGTCTAATCACATTACATATATTAACTAGTTAGTTCTCACTACAACCAAAGGAAGTAGGCACTATTATTATCCCCTTTTTATAAATGAGAAGAAGTAATATAATCAAGGTCCCATAGCTGGTGAGCAGTGAAGTGATAGCACCAGAAACTGGCAGCCTGGCTACAGAGTTTGTGCTATGAACATCTATAACATGCTAATTTAGTAATAATTCCCATGTATCTAAATTTTGTGTCAATGTTATCATACTAGACACATTCTTCTAAAATCTTGGGGGGTTTTCTTCTCTATTTATGGAATAGAAAACATTGCCTATTACCTCGCAAGTCTTGGTTCATCCTTTATTTTTACTACTGTATAGTATTGCTTTGCATTTTTATGAATATTTAGATTGCTTCAAAAATATGCAGCAAATGTTGCACTGAACATATTTGTTGCTGTCTCCTAGGGCCAAGGACAAGAGTCTCTCTAAGGTATCTACCAAGCCGTGAAATTTCTAAGTCACAGGGCATGCACATTGTCATCTTTAAAAGGTATTGCCAAATTGTGGCACCAACTTCCATTCCCTCCACGTGAAAGGAGAGAGCCCGCTGCCTTGTGCTGGGATTTGAATCCAGCTTGCTGGACTCCACACAAACTGCTGAACGATCGGGCCGTTATACTGCACAGCCTTCTATCACCCACTTTTTTTTTCTGTCTCAATATAGATACCTCAGCTGCACCTGTGCTCTCACTGTCTCATTACGTAAAAATATTTACTGATTATTTATTAGGTACTAACTCTTCCTGTTGACGGTTATTTTTCAAAGCCACGACACAATAGGCACTGAAAAGTATTTGAAATTAGTCAAAGGAAGGCTCGCCTGTTTTTTGTAAGGTCATGTACGCCTAACGCAGACTTGTAAATGAACATGAGATTCAATGTAATATGAAAGAAGTTCAGCTGGATCTAAAAGAAACCTGACAGCTAAGAACGTAGGGGTTTTATCAAAAATTGAAATCGAATCAAAAACTTGAGATTTAAATCATTAGATTATGTAAAACAGAAAATGTTCAATCTTTATAGTTTTATATCAACTATTCATTTTAAAAATACCTAGACAATGTCTTATTATCATTATACTAAAAGATTATTAAGAAAACAATTATATATGGCATTTTGAGAAACTACCAAGAGTTAGAATTCCTGTCCTCCAGGAACATACATATAAAAATATATAGCTGCTTTTTTTTTTAATCCTTTTATCCTGCGGCTCAGCCAGGGATGCAGGCCAAACTTTACACTGCAAGAGCTTTAGACTCATAGATCCAACTGCCTATTCAGCATCTCCACTTCGATGTCTAAAAGACACCTCCAAGTCTCCAAAACCAAACTCCCACTTTCCACCTCCCTTAGCCTTCTTCTTCTAAAGTCTTCCTCATCTCAAAATAAAAAGTCTATTCTTCCAGCTGCTGGGCTAAAATTCTTGGAGTCATCCGTTAGTCCTCACCTTCTCTTCTGCCCTCTGTCCAACACATCAGCAAGCAGATATCCCTCACTCTCACTGCAAAAGACAACCAGACTCGGACCCGTCTCACCACTTTCACTTCTACCATGCTGGTCTAATGCACTGTCACCTTTTGTTGGATTTCTGCAGTGGCTAATTAACTGGTCTCCTGTTTCCACTCTTGCCAGAGCACTAGTCTATTCATTATACAGCGAGCGGGGGGAACCTCTAAAAAAGAAATTCAGATCATGTCACTGCTTAAATCCTCCGTTACACTTCCTATCTCACTCTACCTTGGTTTACAAGGCCCTACATGACCTGCCTCCCACCCGCCCAGATACTTGAACTCATTCATCTCTTACCATCTCTTTCCCTTCGCTTAATCTGCTTCTGCATAGTGTTGACAGAATAATGGCTCCCCAAAGATGTCCACATCCTAATACCCAGAAGCCATGAAGATGCTACATTACTACAGTAGTTTGACCAAAGATGATGGTGGTTTGGACTGAGGTATTAGCAAGGAAAATGAGAATAGTGAATGATCACTTGAGGTGAATGAGATATATTGTGAAGGTAGAATTAGCCAAACATGAAGATGAATTAAATGTGCGGGCTGATGGAGAGAGAGGTGTCAGAAATGACCCCCAGTTTCCTGGCTTGAAGAAGAGGACATATTAAAGGGCTATTTACTGAGACAGGGAAGAATGTAGGAAGAGTAGATTTGGAGGGAACAATCACCAATTCAGCTTTTGAATATATTAAGTTTGAGGTATCTGTGAAACATCTCAGGAGGGATGGGGAATTGTCAAGTAGTCAGAGGGATATAAGACTACCTGACATCACTGGGAAATAGATCTGGTGTAAAGACTATAATTTTGTAAGTTGTTGGTATACAAGGGTACCTAAGTCATGGAAAATGTTAAAAATTACCGAGAGAGAGAGTAGCTAAAATTGAGAGAAGAGGACACTGTACAGAATTCTGTAGAACTTTACATTTTAAAGATTAGGGAAAGTAGAAGAACTGAGCAACTAAGACTGAGAAGGAACAGTTAGAAAGACAGAAGAAAGCCCAAAAGAATGTAACATCATGGAAGCCACAAAAAGAGAATGTTTCAAGGATTCCTCAACTGCTCTGTGAGTTCTAGTAATTTAAGGATTAGATTTAGCAACATGGTGGTCAATGTTGATCTTTTTATTTCCTTTTTGAGAAAAGAGATTTTTTTATTGTGATAAAATATACATCACAAAATTTACCATTTTAACCATTTTTAGATGTACAGTTCAGTGGCATTAAGTACATTCACATTGTTGTGCATTAGTGTTGTCTTAACAAGAAGAATTTTGTAGCAAAGTCAGGGCTAAATATTGGAGCAATTTTAATAATACATGAGAGCAAGAAAGTAGTGACAGAGAATATAGCCAGCTCTTGAGGAATTTGGCTTTGAAGGGGAATACGGCTACGTGGCAGTAGCTAGAGTAGAATGGAGAGTTGAGAGAGAGAGCACAATTTTTTTTTAATTGGAGGTATTAGTCCATTATTGAATGTTGATTCAGAATATTCTCTAGAGAAGGAGACAGAACGTGTTGGAGAGAGAGGAGACATATTACGGATTGTGGACTCTAAGAAAACAAGAAGTAATGGGGCTAGAGCTCATGAGAACAGACTAGTCTTTGCCAAAAGGGGGGAAGAAGCCTGGCACAGATGCAAACAGGTGTGCAGTATTTCTGGGAATGTTGAATGTCTATTTGAGGTTGGTAATCATGAATGAACAGTGCTACTAATCTGTCAGTTTATATATTCCTATTCATTTATTCTCTCTATATATTTATAGAATGCCTACTATGTGCCTCCTTTGAAACACTAGTAACCAAAGGGATGGACAGGTCAGCCTCTTAAGGCATTCAGAAACATCTCATTGATGTTACTCCTGGAAGCTTTTGCATGGGGCGTGGGAGAGATGTTATTTTTGTAACATTTACTTCAAGGCCACAATATACACCATGTTGAGAAATTACACTTATTCTATTTTCTATTTCAAATGATACCCCATTATACTTCCAGACCCAATTCCTGAGAGTTTACACAATGTGCACTGGTCCCAGAATAGCTCAAGTGATAGAATACGAGCTGTATAGAGATCCCAAAGTTTTCTCATCAACTTGAACAACTGACACGCTGTCCATTATCCAGTGAATCCCTTGATCCCTAGAAACAACAAGAAAATTCCTCTCCCCTTCCAGAGAAACTATCCGTGTACAAGGCATCTCCTCTCTGCAATTTCCTCCAATTCTGCTGCTTCTCAGCCAGAAAAATCTCTCAGACCCTTCTCAGCAGTTAGAGACTGGGTGTCTCCCACTGGAACTGGAACAGCTCCTTCAGCAACCTCCAAACCAGTATTAGCGTTCCAACCCCAAGACCCTCATTTGCATTGCTTCTCCAAAATTCAAGAGGATCATCCAGATAATTTGCGATATCAGCACCACATCCACAAGTCAAGAAAAACATAAGCAGATACATACACTGCAATGTAAACTCCACAAGGGCAGGAAGTTTTGATTTTTTTGTTCACTAATGCAACTTCTGGAGCCTAGAAGAATGCTTGGCATTTAGAAGGCCACCAATGTGAACCAGCTGAAGGAATGAAATATCTAGAGCCATATGCCAACACTATGGCAGAACACACACTAGCAAAATAATATTTCCAGATCCTAGCAACGTTGCTTGTGTTTCTGGTGCCACCTACCCTAAACACAGTGGCACCCCCTTTTTTCCAGAAAGAGCTTCCCTTAGGTGACCTACACAAAAGTCAATAATATTACCTTTTCTGCACTGTTGGTAGGAAGGATCCTGTCATCAGGGGAAACCACCCTTCTGAAAATTTAGTATTTAAGAAATCACAGTGGAATTGTGAAGTATTTAGAACTGAATGATAATGAAAGCACTATTTTGAAAACTTGTGGGATACATTTAAAGCATGGGAAATTTCTCTGCAAGGGGAATTTATAGCCCTGAATTATATTTTAGAAAATAAGAAAGATTGGAAATTAATGTATTGAGTATTTAACTTTAACAGCTTTTTTTTTTAAAAAAAGAATAATGTTAAACTCAACAAAAGTGAAAGTGAGAGATTAATAAAAATAAATACAGAAATTAAATAAATATATATATTTAAAAAGAAACAAATAATGATCAACAAAAGCTGGCTATTTGAAAAGACCATAGACAAACCTCTATAGGATTGTCTAAAACTATAGACCAATCTCTGTTAGGACAAAAAAGAAAAAATAGAGAATTCACAACTATATAGTATCAGGAATGAAAAGTAGGATATAACTACAAATACTGCAGAAAAATTTTAAGTAACAAAGAATGCTATGAACCATATACCAAAATTTTGAAGGCTTAAGCCTAACATCTAAATTTCTAAAGAAAAATGTGTATTACCAAAATTGACTCAAGAAGAAATAGAAAACCCAAATAAATTAATAACCATTAAAGCAATTGAACTGAATTTTCAAAATACGATGGCTTCACATGAAATTTACCAAACATTCAAGGAACAAATAATACCTATCTCATACAAACTGTTACAGAAAATAGAAACAGGGACATTTTCAAAAGCATTTTATGAGGGTAGTATACCCATGATACCAAACATGGACAAAGGCAGTATGAGAAAAGAAAATTATAAGCCAATATCACTTATGAACATAGATGCTAAAATAAAAAAGCATTCACAAATTGCATGAAGCAGTGTATTAAAAAACAATGGTAAATTATGGCAAAATGACGCTTATCTCAAAGAATGAAAGGATAAGTCCACATTAGAAAAATGTGTCAAAGTGATCCATTACATTAACATACCAAAAACAAAACCTATAATCATCTAAGTTAAAAGTACTTAAATCTAATATTCATTTCATGGTTTTAAAATATTCCCACTTTAAACTCAACTGGGATAGAAGGGAACTCAACCTGATAAAGCATTTCTACCAAAAACTTACAACAAATGTCGTAAATAATGATGATACATTAGAAACATTCCCAACGAGACAGAAATAGGAGAACAACGCTTGCTGTCACCCGACTAGTAGATGTTATATGGGAGGTCCCAGCCCATTCAATGAGATAAGAATGGGGAAACGTTTCAAGAGTGTTATTTACAGATAATACGATAATCTGCATGAAAATACAAGAGAATTTACAAATCAACTATTTAACTAATAAGAAAGTTCAGCATGTTTGCTAAAATAAGACTATTCCAAAATCAATAGCATTTCCAAACAACAGCAATAACCAATTAAAAGATTTAAAAAGGATCCCTCTTATCACAGCAACAAAAGCTGTAAGGTACCTAGGAATAAATCTAACAAAGAGGTACAGGAGTTTTATAAACAAATTATAAAATGTGATTGAAGGATATGAACAAATCAGAAAAATATTAATGTATTGGATGGCTCAGTTTTATAAAGATGTCCTATCTCCCCAAATTCAACTTATACATTTAACTCAACAAAATACCAAAAAGGTTCTTCAATGGAAATTGACAGACTGATGCTAAAGTTAGGATGGAAGAGTAGAAGTCCAAAATAGCCAGTACAATTTCTAAAATGAACAAAGGTGGGAAATACCCTTCTAGACATGAAGACTCATTATAAAGCCATAATAATTAAAACAGTGTGGTACTGGCTCAGAATTGGTTTGATGAGTGGAAATGGACAAAGTAGGAACAGACTCATGAATATATGGAAATGTAATTTACAGTTATTGTGGCATTATCCATTAATGGGGGAATGAAAGACTGTCCAGTAAATCAGATCAGCACAACACGTGTTCCATATGGGGGAACGGGAGGGGGGTGAGTAAATTAAATTCCTACTTTACACCATTCAAAAGAATAAGTCCCAAATGGATCAATTTGACAACAGTAGAAAGCAAAACTTTAAAACATTAAAGAAAAAAAAGTAGGAGGCTATCTTCAAGGCATCAGATATGGAGAGATTTCTTTAACAAGAGACGACACAAACTCTAAAGAAACAGATCAATGGATATAACTACATTTAACATTTTCTATAATACAAAAGACATCAAAAGCAGTTAAAAGAAGAGCCACAGACTGAGGCAATATAATGTGTATACACATGAATTCCTAGAAATCAAGAGGAAAAAACGTGAAAACATACAAGCCCATTGCAGAAAAGGATGAGGACTAGGAAAAACAAATCACACTTGGAAACCTTAATAGCGAATAAATGTATGAAGAAATGCTCAACCTCACCAGCAGTGAGGGAACTTCAAATAAAACAATGAGACACTGGGTTTCTAAAAAATAAATTGTCAGAAATAAGAAAAGTCTGAATCTATAAAGTGTTGAAGTTCATGCGAGGGAAACAAGAACTCTCATACACTGCTGATGGGTGTGTAAATTGGAGAACCATTTGGCAGTCTCTAATAAAACTGAAAATGTGTATGTAGCCTAGCAATTCCCTATCTAGGTAGATACTCAGAGAATTATGTGTATCTTTCTCACATATGTGCGAGGGACACACGTACACACATGTTCTTATTAGCGTTGTCAGTAATACCAAAATATTGGCAGTGGCTTAAATATCCATCGATAGAGAAATGATTAAACACGGCACATTCATATGCATGGATCTATAATATAGCAATTAAAATAGAATGAACTGGATTTATATTTATCAACATGGAGAGAAAACAAAAACATACCATGAAAGAAAACAAGACACAGAATAAATGCAGTCTAACACCACACATAGACATTTAAAAAATCAAAGCAGTATTCTGTAGTTTTATGGGTTCATATGTAATAAAAGTATAAAACCTAGATTGGAAAGTTACATACCAAATTCATGATAGTGTTTGCCTTTGGAGAAAAAGGTGGAGAATGGTGTCGGGGAGGAGTACAAATGGACTTCAATTTTATCAGAAATGTTGAATAGTTCAATTAAAAAAAATAGACCTGAAGCTGATATAGCGAAATGTTAACATTTACCAATTATATGAAATAGGTACCAACTATATGAGATGGGTGCTTGTGCTATTCTCTCTGCATTTAAAAATATCTTCACATTTTTTCTAAATAATAAAATTAGAAGAAAAACAGCTAGTAAAGAATTCTCTCCCTGACAGAATTTTAATGTGTAGATTGAGAGTTAACTATCTAAAATTTTGAGGCAAGGAACTTTATAATAATTATCTGTTTTAGAATGAAATCTCCATAAAAATAATAAAGCTGAAAATATCATAAAACTACTGAAATGAATAAAGTATATTCTATAGGTATCCACATGGATAGTTCTCAAAATCATATGGAGGGGAAAAAGCAAGTTGCAAGATGATATGTACACTACTGTACCATTTATAAAGAAAATTTAAAATACATAAACACAGACATATATATTTACATGTAAATATACAGGTAATTGGGTAATAAAGGCATAATAACAAATGCTGGAAGAATACACACTTTATAATGCTGATTACCTAGGGAGGTAAGGAGGGAGAAAGGTGAATGGGACTGGGGAGGGAAATAAAGCGACATTCAACTCTATCTGTAATCTTTAAAAACCTGAAGAAAAAATGACAGATGCTTCACATTTCATTATTCTAGGAAATAAATACATGAATGTATTTATTCTTGATGTATATTTTTAATTTTCAAAAAAAAACAAAAGTACTGAAGAATTACAAATAAAATGCATATAACTCAATAATATATAAGTAAAGCTTATGTACATCAAAAACCGTGCTGTGACTATTTTTAGAAATTATCCTGTTTGCTTTTCTATGTCTTTTTAATTTCTTAAAAATCAAAAGAGGAAAAAAAATGAAAGCAATGAAGAAATGTAGAAAAACACACACATATATCTGATTATACAAAAAGAAAAACCTCCACAACCACGAAACACCATATGAGCAATGCTATACCATTTGTTGCATTTTCTTCTTTCTAATTTTTGTCAAAAGAAAAATAAAAGACGTTGCCTAATTGCAAACGTGATTTTCTATTATTAAAATTGTGGGAGTCCATTTTAATGTGTTTATCTCGCTGCTAGTCTATAATTTCTATTTCAGCGTGGAAATTTGTTTGTATGCCTGTGACAGGTTAATGCAGTTTAAACATGCGTTTTTCTTGCCTTGGTTGAATAGTTAAATCGTTACTCAAAGGATTTTAAGTTTCAATTTCAACCATGAGAGGATTCTTTGCTTTTGCAAGGTTAGAAACGTTTCTGGTTCAAAATGCTATTAATTAACGGCTACGCAGTGGCTCCGTTTAGGGAATTGGTACCGACGCGGGATTAACAGTGGCACTGTTAAATGAGAAAACTTTTTTTTTTTTGATGCAGACTCGGGGATATTGCAAATTTGGTCGGAGAGCGGCGGGCAGAAGTGAAATGTAATTCCAGCCCGCTCAACTAACAATCGTAATTATGAATCGAAAGACAGGTCAGGTATTCGCATTTTTT
>NC_060274.1:109564834-109701434 GCF_021613505.1 Equus quagga | reverse complement strand
GGCGGCGGCGGCGGCGGCGGCGGCAGCGGCAGCGGGCGGCGGGCGGCGGGCGGCGTGCACCGGGCCTCCCGCTTCTCGCTCAGAGGCTGCGGGACGGACGCTCCCGAGAACTCTCCCGCCCGCGGCCGGCCGCGCTCGGACGGCGCTCGCCGGCGGCCCGGCGGGGCCAGCATGTCGGCCGCGGTGGCGTGCCTGGACTACTTCGCCGCCGAGTGCCTGGTGTCCATGTCCGCGGGCGCCGTGGTTCACCGCCGCCCGCCGGACCCCGAGGGCGCGGGCGGAGCCGCAGGCTCGGAGGTGGGTGCGGCGCCGCCGGAGTCCGCTCTGCCGGGTCCGGGGCCACAGGGGCCCGCGTCGGTCCCCCCGCTCCCCCAGGTCGCCGCCCCCAGCCCCGGCGCGGGCGGCGCCGCGCCCCACCTGCTGGCTGCAAGCGTCTTGGCTGACTTGCGCGGCGGCTCCGGGGAGGGCTTCGGGGAGACCTCGGGGGAAGCTCTGCGCGCCTCGGCCGGACCCTCCGACCCGACCCGGTGCTCTGGCCCGACCCTGGGCTCAGAGCCGGGCCCGGCCTCCAGCGCGGCCGAGGTCTCCGGGCCCGCGCACTCCTCCGGCGCGCCCGCGGTCCCCCGCGCGCCTGCCGGCCCCGGAGCGCCTGCCGACCCTGGTGCGGGCTCTGGCGGGGCCCCTGGCGTGGCCCCCGCCCCCGCCACGGGTCCGGTCCCCCGTCGGAGGCCTGTCACGCCTGCTGCCAAGCGCCACCGCTGCCCCTTTCCCGGCTGCAACAAAGCCTATTACAAGTCGTCGCATCTGAAGTCCCACCAGCGCACCCACACGGGTGAGCGCCCGTTCTCCTGCGACTGGCTCGACTGCGACAAGAAGTTTACGCGCTCCGACGAGCTGGCCCGCCACTACAGGACGCACACGGGCGAGAAGCGCTTCTCCTGCCCCCTCTGCCCCAAGCAGTTCTCCAGGAGCGACCACCTGACCAAGCATGCTCGCCGCCACCCAGCCTATCATCCCGACATGATCGAGTACCGGGGGCGCCGTCGCACTCCCCGCGTCGACTCGCAACCTGCCAGCCTGGTGGACAGCTCCGGCTCCGTCCCCGGCCAGGCACCCAGCGGCACCACCAGCGTGTCTGAGAGTCATTGCTGTTAGTCGTCCCCTCAAGGACGATCCCCCAGGCGGTTTTCCCTGCCTTCCCTCTGCCCAACCCTCTTTCCCAGAGTCATTAGACCAAGGCACAGACTGGTTTCTCCGCTCTGAGGGTGGGTCCAGGCAGGCGTGTTGGACCCTGGGGAGGGACTGGGAGCCAGAAAATAGCAAGAATTTTTAGGACATGTATATCATCCTAAAAGGGGGGGCTGCCTCAAGACAGCCCCCAGGAACTGGTGAGAAGGGATGAACCCTGGTACTCTCCAGAGTCCTGAAGATTCTCCCTTCCCTGGAACCAGAAATGTGAAACTGGAATTCTCAGGTGCCTGAGGAGCTCCCAGTCTCAAAAGACTCTGGTGTCTTACCCACCCATCAGGGCGGACCTTGGAGATGGTGTCAGGGGTGGCAGTCTTGGAAATGTCCAGGACTGGGATGGTGAGAGGCCTTTGGAAACAGAAATGCTTTCTATTTCTGTAAACAGGAATGTTTACTAATTTATTTTAGTATCTTTTACAGAGGGATCCCAGGTTGATGGGAGGTTGATGTCCTCCACTCCCCAGTTGCCCCAGCTACCTCTGCTAGGAGAGGCCATGTAAGAGTCCATGTGGTTGTATGGCTGGGAGATGCTTCTCGGTGGCTGGGGAGTGGTGTGAGTCTGTTTGGAGGTCCTGTTGCATGGTTTGGAACCCTGCACTTGCGTCTGTAGCCTTTCTTTCCATTTGGATTTCTACTTTGGGAGGGTAACTTCCTGGCTCACTCTCACAATGAGATTGGTTTAAAAATTTGGAAGCAATCATAAAAGCACCAAGAATAGAAGAGTGGTCCAGGCTAGTTCCCTCTTTACCCGGAGGATAAACTCAAGTGACTTTGGATGAGATAGGTCCAAAACAAGACCTTTCAGAACCGTTGTTAACATTCAGGGAAATAGGGACATGTGGTCCCGGCTGCCCACTACAAGTAGTCTCAGGAGCGGTAGACTCTGTTCATTTCTTAGTGGCTATCCAGGGGTTTATTTCCCCTGGGGTATGTGCGTTTTTGTCTCTGTGACAGGTGAGTTGGTAGTTGTAGGAGGGGAAAGTGAGAGTGGCTTATTCTAAAGAGCTGGCTGCGCTGGATTTGGGGAAGGAACAGCAAGATGAAAGTTATTGTCAAATAGGAGAACCCTTCTCCCCTGACCTTGGAGTCCCTCAAGCTTACACCCTCAGAATCCCTTTCACCCCATACAGAAGTCAAGCATCAACAGTAGTTTTTTTTTCTATAAGTGTCTCTGCAGCTATGGATGAAATAGTCTCTCACTCCGCTTATGTATGTGTGAATGTATGTACATGTGACCATTTCATTAGAGATGGTGCTGAAAGACATTTCCTGGTTTGGTAAGGTCCCCGTTGGCCCTCTCCTGAATATCTTGTAATAGTCTATCACATTTGTGGAGGATGCCATAATCTTATACAACCATAAAAGTTGTCTAGTTAAACAAACTGCTTTCCCCTATTTTACAGATGAAAACATGGAAACCTAGATAAGCTCAAAGTCACAGCCTGAGTTACTGGCAAAAACGATGACTGCAACTTAAGTACCTGGCCTTCTAAGTGACTCTTTCCCTCACACTTGGTTACCCCACCTCTTCTCTCTCTGGGCCCTTAGTCAAAGGACACTACTCTCCCTTCCTGCCGCCAGGATCCCCTCCCTTCCTATTCCCTGTCACTTCTGTGTTCCTTCAGTTGTCCGGTCCTAGCTGAACCCTTTGCCTGTTGTGTTTAACCTGGAAGCCCTTTTCTTAGCAGGTTGAGTCCATTCCCTCCTGCCACATTATGTGGTCTTGAAGTGGGAATGACTCTTTGGCATCTTGGAAGAGACTTTATCTTTTGACCTGCTAGATTAATTTTCAGTGCTAATTCTACTCTCCTTCTGGTCCTGGGCGTTCCAGCTTCCCCTAGAGAGTGAGGAATAGGAACCTGGCATCTGGATTCTACTAAGTACTCCTATGCTAAGTGAGAGAAAGATTCTTAGGAAGGACCCAAAGAGTGTGGCCTGTGATCCTGAAGAGGTTCAGTGTTTCCTAATGTGGACTAAGCAGGGCAGGTGGGGCTCTACTTAAGTTACATGTGTGAAAAGGAGGTCCCCAGTTGTGGAAGTAGGTTTTGGTGGTGGGAAGAGTCCGCCCTTTGCCCTATTTGTCTTCTCAGCTGGGACTGGATAGGAAGGGCACTATGGACCTTGTTGAGGACTAGATTTCCCCTTTGTTCCCTTCAGTAGAAAATCTGCCATTGGGTAGATGACCCAATGAAGCTAACAGGAAAGAGACTCCCACTGACCATTCTGGAATTGGGCTTAAGGGAGCTTGGCTTTTCCAATCACCCTTTGATAAATAACTTTTGATTCTCAACCTCCCAAGTAGTATCCTTATCTGGGTTCTTCTACCTAGGGGACTTTTGTCTGAGCATGGCCTCTGACAGTCTAACTGCAGCATGTCTTTCAATGACTCCTCCTAGGTCTTGGGGTGGTGGGGAGGGAGACACCCAGAACAGCAGAGTAGCCAGATAATGGAAGCAAGATTTTTAGGCTGGTCTTTCCGTCTGAGTATTGTTACCCTTTTCACTCCAGCAGCCAGACAACTCTTGAGGAGTTAGTAGTGAAATGCTTTGGAAGGGGCTTCCTGGTTTTATTGGTGTTTCTTTTGCTTCTTTTTGTTAATCAAGTGGAGCTCAGTGAGTGAATGTGTCTGGGGATTGGTTGGGGTCAAGCTGATCCTCTGGACCCTTTCCCCACCTCTGCCCTCCTGAGTTCTGATGTAGAAATGACCCAGTAACAGAATCTATTAATAGAATTATTCCTGAAATCTAGGTTGGAAACTGGGAATGAATTCCAGACCTTGGGAATGAGGGATTTGGATCCTCTGCCCCTCTTGGTGGGGGGGGGGGGGGGGGGGGGGGGGGGGGGAGGGGGGGGGGGGCTGTATGCGGGCGGGGGGGGGAGGTGAGGGTGGTGAAGGGTACAGGCCTTGCCCCCCACCAGTGGGGACAAGAATCTGTCATTTGTCCCTATTTCCCTGTTCTTCTCCAAGTAGGGAACCATATTAGAATGTTAGTCTTGGCCCCTGTCTCTACCTCTTACTCACTTCTCCCCAAAGAAAGACGGTGTTCTCTGATGGAAACATAGAGTAAAGGATCATTGTACACACACATACACACATACTCACACACGTGCATGCTCTAAGCTCTCTTCTCTCTTTTGCACCTCTTTGCCTGCAAAGTGTATGCACTCCCCTCAGATGCTGCTTTTATATGGTAAGCACACCTGTTTAGGCCCAGACCTCGTGATTAAGGTCTGAAGAGCACTTCCCTCTGTCTCCACTTTTGGGGTAGCCACGCCCCTTGCAGCTCTCCAGGTAAGTGGCTTTTTTGTATATTCTGCTTTGGGTGGGTAATCCCAGTACCAGGAATTGGGAGGAGCGGGAGAGGCAGTGGAAGGATGGTATTAGAAAGCCCAATTTTGGCCGTAGGTACAGCTTCATCAACAAAATACTGATATTTTGATCCTCATTAGTCTGATTCTTATATCTATTACTCAGTTGGCTGAGAATTTAGAGGGAAAAAGTTTATGATTAATTTTCTCTCTGAAGCCCCAACATATGTAAATATGCATTGGCTGTTAAATCTTGAGAAATAGGCAGTATGACTGGAATTAGGGCACCAAAGTAAGGTGTGTGGAGATGGGATGTTTGGTGTGCCAGGGCACAGGGCTTTAGTGCTTTCGTGATCTTGGGCCTTTCAGTTCTTTGGCTTTTTCAAGTCGTAGCAGCTTATGGTAGCTAGTGTCCACAGACAAGTCACTACTTTTTTAGAGGTCCTGGACATAGGGCTTTGCAAAAGTAGGCTGCATAGGCCACTGTGGATCATCTTGATTCACACAGATATAGTTCAGACAGGCTTGCTGCAGAAGGGAAAGGCGCTATGGAATGGAATGATTTGTGCTGCCTTTATTCTCAGCCAGAATTGCTGATGAGGACTTTAAGGTGCAATGGTGTAAGTTCCACATGTACTTCAAAACACAAATTTAGGAGATTCTAGCCCCTAATTGTGTTAGAGATTGGCAGGTGACATTAGATCAGTTTCACCCTGTTTTGTTCTCTTTTATCTTGATTTGAATTGCACCCATTTATAGGGCCAAGGAGAGACTTATGGGAGGGGCCAAGTTCTTTAATATGGGCTATCCAGAGTCATCTTCTATTTATGTTCCAAGTTGTTGCCAGATGTGTTGACTATATAAACCCTGACAGTGGAATTTCAGGGACTCAAGATGTGTGTTCAATCATAGAAGAATGGTGGATTTTAATCATAAATAAAAAAAAAGAGAAATGCAAATGTTTGTTATATAGGGGTTTGAGGTAGAGAAAAACAATGCTATTATAATCCCAAAGGTGAGGAAGAGTATTAAAAAGAGTTGTGCCTGGATTCTTCTCTCCTTAGGAATCAGGTCTATTCAGGAAATCAATTAGGAGCCATATTCAAATATAAATTTAGATCTTGAAGTCAAATTGGAAGGAATGGGAGAGTGAAAAATGAATAAAGACAGGCTGACTGAGCTGGAGGAAGAGAAGGATTTCTTTAGAAGAAAGGTTGTGTTCTTAAAGGATAGAATTGACAATACAAATGGGAAAATAAGAAAGACCAGGAGCCAACTGATCTTAAAGATGGGATTATAAAAGAGGGTGGTGGTTTAGTCATTACTAGGTTAGAGGAGGTGATCGAAACCCAAAGAGATATAACAGAAGGATGGAAGCAAGCGCTCAGAAAACAGAAATGCCCACAACCGCCAGGGATCTCAGGCCCAAGGTAATATTGAGAGGCACCTACCTGAATCTGCAGAGAAAGCAATGAGAAATCATCCCTTCGCCTCTGAGATAAGTGTATAGAAGGTTGTAGAAAATACAGACAGTACTTCCAACATTTTTTGCTTAGTCTCAGTGATATTACCATTGTAAATGGGAAGACAAAAATGGCTTGGAGAATGTACAGAGTTAGATCTCTAAGGGAATGCATAAGGTAGATGAGACATGAAATATGTCAAAGTAATTAATCAAATTAATAGAAATTAGGGGGAAAAAAGCATGATCATCCCAATTGGTTCCAAAATAAGCGTTTGTTAAAACTCAACACCAATTCATGATTTAATTTTAAAACACCTCAGCAAACTGGTAAAAAAAAAAAAGGTAATTTCTTAAACCGATGAAGAGCATCCACCAAAAGCCTACAGTAAACATCAAAGTTAATATTGAAAGATTGCAGGCATTTCTGTTCACCATATGCTAAAACAGAAAAAAAGTCTCAACAAACTCCAGGCAGGTAATCACATAAAAATACGACAAAAGTATGACAAAACCCCATGCACTGAAAGATATAAAAGCAAACCATTACCTACCTCGGAAAAGAGGCAATTATAAAAATTTAGAACTGAATGAAAACCTCAAACACTATATAGCAAAACTTCTTTGATGCAAGCAAACGGTACTGGGGAAGGAATGTAGTTTATAGCCTTAAACTTTTATTTAAAAAGGAGACTGAAAGTGAATGAACTAAGCTGTCAACCCCAAGAGAAAAAGAAAACAAATCCAAAGAGATAGAAAGAGACATTACCATGGAACATGCATTCTCAAAAGGGAAGATATTGCCCCCAAGGGAGCAAAAATTGGTTCTTGAGGGGTGAAAAAATTGTTAGCTATTACTATGGTTGTGCCCCTCCAAAAGGCCATACTACATAAACATATACACTATAGGGGTAGTGTAGGGTTTTGAGGAGAAAGGGGTCATGATTAAGAAAAATGTCTGTAAAGGCTCCTAGAGGGGTGATATGAAAAAAAGTTGAAAAACACTGTCATAGATAAAAGCAGAAATTAATGAAACAAAAGAAAAAAAATAAGTAGAGTTGAACAAAACTCTTTTTAAAAGCCTAATAAAAATAGATTTCTTTGCCAAATATGATTTAAAAAAAAGACAGAAGGCACAAAAACAGGTATCAGGAATTTAAAAAGGCATGAAATTATAATAACCCATGAGCAGATTTTTTACATTGTAAGAGAATAATACAACCAACTTTATATCAGTAGAGTTGAAAAATAATATGGATAATTTTATAGGAAAATATAAAATTTCAAAATGGTCTAAGATGGTATAGAAAATCTGAAACTGAAATGTTAGTCAAAGGCTAGCAAAAAATAACTAGGTCCCCAAAAAGGCACTAGGTCTAGGTGGTTGTATAGGCAAATTCTCCAAACTTTCAAGAAACAGATAGCTTCCATCCTTTATAAATTGTTCCAAATCATAGGAAAATATATAAAATTATCCAATTTACTCTATATTATGTAGTTAAGCTAACCCTAATACCAAAACAAGTAAAAGGAGGGGTGGGGGAGAATCTGCTTTTATCTATGAAGTTGTGCGCAATAATCCTAAGTAAAATATTAGGAATTCTAATTCAGCAGCAAATGGAAAGAATACTGCATTATGATCATGTGAAGTTTATCTCAGGAATACCAGATTAATTCCATAATAGAGATCTATCAATGTAATTCACTATGTTAATCAAAGAAAGGAGAAAAATCAATGACTTTCTTATATGCCAGCAATCATCAATCAGAAAATGTAATAGACTAAGTGATTCCATATAGAGTAGCAAAGAATAACATAAAGAACCTTTATAGACAAAACTATGAAACTTTTACTGAGTGACATAAAAGAAAATATGACTAAGTGGAGAGAAATAATGTGTCTGTGGAAGGTAAAACTCAATGCTATAAAGATGTCAGTCCTTTTCTCAAATTTACGTATTTAATGCAATTCCAATCAAAAACCCCCAAAAGATTTTTTTTTTCTTGCAGAGGAAGACTTGCCTTGAGCTAACATCTGTTGCCAATCTTCCTCTTTTTGCTTGAGGAAGATTTGCTTTGAACTAGCTAAGATCTGTGCCAATCTACTTTGTATGTGGGTCACTGCCTCAGCATGGCTGCTGACAAGTAGTGTAGGTCTGAGCCCAGGAACTGAACCTGGGCCGCCGAAGCAGAAGGCACAGAAATTAACCATTAGGCCATGGGGCCAGCCCCCAAAAAAGGTTTTTCATGAAACTTTTTCAAGGAGATATTACAGAAGATCATGGGGGACAGGGAGAGAGGGAGAGAGAAGTGCTTTACCAGACATCAAAATATTACAAAATTATGGTCATTAAAACAGTGTGGTATAGTACAGGAATAGGCAAATAGGTAAGTGGAATTGAATAAAGAACTCTGAAACAGGCCTGAGAATATAGAAAAATTTGGCATGTAAGAGAGATGGCAGTTCACATCAGTGAGGAAAAGACAAACTAGTCAATAGATGCTATTGGGCTCTTGGGGTCCAGCCCCCTGAAATAGTGGTTAAGTTTGCACTCTCCACTCCGGCGTCCCAGGGTTCGTGGGTTTGGATCCCAGGCACGAACCTACACCATTCATCAGCCATGCTGTGGCAGCAACCCACATACAAAACAGAGGAAGATTGGCACAGGTGTTAGCTTATGGCAAATCTTCCTCACCAGTGCCCCCCCAAAATAAAAAATTGAAAACAAACATGCTCTTGGGCTCTTCATGAGACAAAAAAAATTAAACTTAATGTTACTTTCTATCTCAAATCTTTCAGAAAAAAAAAATTCCAGGTGGTAAAGACCTAAACATTTTTAAGCTATAAAAGGTACTAATCAAAAATACTGGAAAATATATCATCATTGGGTGAGGAAGGCCTTCTTGTTTAGGACGCAAGAAATTTTAAAATAAAAATTTAAAGAGGGAAAAGACAGATTTGACTGCATTAAAATTCTAAAATGTTTTATGTCTGAAAACCTAAACAAAACTAAATATCAAGCTACACTCTGAAGAGTATATTTAATGGGTACAGGAGTAATATCCAGAATATATAAAGAAGCAAAAATTCATGAGACAAGGACCCAAAAAAGGTGGTGAAAGCATAGTAACCGGCAATTTAAAGAAAGAATCAGAATTGACAGACAATCAGTGTATCTTTAGCCTTATACATATAATGCATTTGCTCTTTTAAAAGGAGAATATCTTTACGTATTGCTTGCATAAGTTAAAACATTTTTTAAAAATGTTTTGAAAGGAAAATACTATTGGTTAAAAAACAAAAGCAGATAATGGAGTAGGAAATGATATACCAGGCAAATATTAATAAAAGCTAGCAGGGTGATAAGATTAATATCAGAGTCAAAATAAAATTCAAAGTACCAAACATTAGTGGAGCAAAGAGAGATTATTTTATATGGAGAAAAAGTACAGTACACTAAGAATCTAAAGCAACCAAGAACCATTTT
Source organism: Equus quagga (assembly GCF_021613505.1). NCBI lineage: Eukaryota > Metazoa > Chordata > Mammalia > Perissodactyla > Equidae > Equus > Equus quagga. The sequence goes on along the minus strand of NC_060274.1, from coordinate 109,691,927 downwards.
GCCAATATATTAGGGGTGTCGGCTCAGAAGCTCTCGTGCCTACTCCAGGACTTAGAGAGGGGTTTCTTCCCCCATCCCTCACTGGGAATTCAGAGACCCATTCCCATTTTCTAAGCTCATTGCAGGAGTGAGAGGGTGCCAAAAAAGGTTAAATCACACAGGAATTAAGCCCAATCTAAATTCCCTCAGGAAAACCCTACACCCACTTTTTTTTTCTCTGGAATATTCTTTATCCCTCTCATTTTCCACAATAGCTTTTGATGACCCAAAGTTTGACCCCGAATGCTAGTTCCCCTTTCAAAATATTCTGGTTTAGTAAAGGGGAAGAAAAGAAAAGTAGTCAAAAACATACAAACGTTTACAAGATGGTAGGATCCTGTATTATCTATAGCTAATCACAACTTATTAACAAGTTCCCACTCCTGTTAATGACAGAGGAAAAATTTTAATTTGTCAAACTCTCTCTCAGGGCTGCCTCCTTCCAAGGGTCTCCCTGCTCCTTCCCGCCATGGTTTCTGAATCCAGGAGTTTATGTATCCTCGTTATGGCAGAAAGGGAAGCAGTCTCAGGGCTGTGTACTGTGCTGTTCTGTGAGTCCTCACTCATTTTCCATGCTGTGTTGCTTTTCTGTGGGTCTCTGGACACATAGTGCTTGTGCCTGATGAGTTGCAACAGGTCCTGGCTGGTTCTTTTAGCTGCTTTTCTGACGCTTGCTGCTGGAGCCTGTGGTCCTGCTGTAGCCTCACATGAGGTTTCTTTGCTGGATGCAACTTTCTCATTCCAAACACAGACCTCTTCTGGACTTTGGGTTTTCTCAGCATTTCTGCACCCTCTCATCAAGGCATGAAAGATATTCTGGTTCCCCTCCATACCACACCAAGGCCACAGGGAACTGGGGTGCAAACACAGGGCCATCTGCCTAGACACCTTTCAGCCATTTCAGAATTACTTCTTGAATGGCATCATATTGCCCAAGCACCACGCTGAACATGGAGTGGAAGTGAGGGACCATCCCAGAAGTTCCAGATTCTACCTCAACTTATCTGGGGTTCCTGATGTCGTGTCCATCTTCCCTATTCTGGAACAAGACCCAAGGAACGACGGGGCTAATGGGTTCCTTCTCAGGGACCCTAACTCCAGGTAAGTCTACTCTCAACCCCTCTGACCTTCCCACCTCCTTGGCTCTTCCAATTGGAAGAACACTTCACTTCCTCCCTCAGGAGATGACAACTTCCCACCATCATACTCTGAGTTGGCTCTGCCTATTGATTGTAGGCATGCCTATTGCTTGTAGGTAGCATGTCTAGGCTACATGCTTCACTGTTAATATTTGGGTGTTTGGAATTTGGAGCTTCATTTACTTTCCCAACAAAGCTTTCAAGACTATTGTTGAGTTATAGTTATAGTTCAAAAGCTGAACTGGAGTCATTATTTACCTTTACATTCCTCAGAGAATGAACAATCACGATGTTCTCTGAGACAGATGGATGCCACTGGTTAAAAACGGAATGGTCACATGGAAAAAAATAAGAAAAAAAATCGCATTAATATTTTTCAAAATATATCTCCCTCATACCAATTTTTAATCTAGTTAAAGATGAAATTATTAGTTCTGAAGGTGGAACTAAGAGCAGGGTTTTCCCCCCTCTGACTAATTGGGTCCTTACAAAAGGACACATTTATCAAATACGAATAAAACCAAAGGAAGCTTTAGTCTGTTGTCTGCAGACCCCTAGAATCAGAAAAAGCCCCGGGGAAAGGCAAGAGCACAGTTATTGCTGCTCCAGGAGGATGTGTATGGTACAAGTAGATGGCAGAGAGGGTACCAGCAGCATCCTATCATCCTGCTGTCCCCAAGGAGTTCTAGGTCCACTCATCTAGTTGAGGGAGGGCCAGCTACTTGGTCAGTGGGTTCCAGCAGGGGTCAGCAATGGATCGGACTGGAGTGCATCTAGCAGCCCCAGAGGCAGTGCTAGAGCCTTTCCTTCTGGGGCTGTGTGTACTCATGGCTTTTACCTAAAAAAACCTGGCTTTCATGGGCCAGGACATACATTTCAACAAATATTTATTGAGTGTTCACATTGTGTCAGGCACTGTAATAGGCACGTAGAATACACAGGTGAATAAAACAAAGATCCATGCCCTCGTGATCTTATATTCTAGCAGAAGGGATATAAAAATAAACAATAAGTAAATTATATAGTACGTAAGGTAATAAAAGGTATGAATTTAATAAAAAGTAGAGCAGGTTAAGTGGGATCAGGAGTGCTGGGTGGGAGTAGGGGTTAGATTGAAGTAATAAATAGAGTGATCTGGATAGGCTTCATTGCACAAATAAGATATGAACAAAGACTTGAAGGGCAGGAGATATCTGGGGGAAAACTCTCCAGGCAGAGGGAACAGCTAAAGAAACAACCCTAGGGGATGAGATCAAGAAACAGAAAGGAGACCAGGATGGCTGCAGCAGAATTATGATAAGAAGGAAGGGAGAATGCCAGATCATATGGACCTTATAGGCCATTGTAATGACTTTGTCTTTTCCTCTGGGTAGAGTGGAGAGTCATTGAGATTTTGAGCAGAAGCATGATATGATCTACCTTATCTTTAAAAGGATAATTCTGACTGCTATGTTTGAGGAGTTTAAACAAGGAGACATGTTAGGAGGCTATTTCATTAATCTAGATAAGAGATGATGGTGGCTTGGACCAGAGTGATGATAGGGGAGGTTGAGAGAAGTGGTCAGACTCTGATATATTTTAAAGGAAATGCCAATAGACTTTCCTAAAGGATTGGCTATGGGGAGTGAGAGAATGAGAAAAGTCAGAATGACTCAAAGTTCTTTGACCTGAGCAGCTGGGAGGATGGAATTGCCATCAACTGAGATGGAGAAGGCTAGAAGAGGGGGCAGGTTTGTAGGGGAAGAGCAAGTGTTCCATTTTGGAGATATGGAGTTTGAAATGTATGTTAGACATCCCAGTGGAAAATTTGAATAGGCAATGAAATGTCGTGTCTGGAGTTTGGAAGAAAGGTCTGGGCTAGAGATAAAAGTTTGGAGTTAACAGCAATTTAAAGCTCTAAGTCTGAATTAGATCAACAAGAGAGTGAGTGTAGGGGGAGAAGAGAAGAAAGGCTAAGACTGATGCCTGGGTCATTCCAACATGAAGAACTGAGGGAGGTGAGGAGGGACCAGCAAAGGAGACTCAGAAGATGTGACCAGTGAGATAGGAAGAAAGCCAAGAATGTGATGTCCTAGAAGCCTAGTAAAGAAAGTGTATCCAAAAAGAGAGTGGCCCACTTTGTCAGAGGCTCATGCTAAGACAAGTAGGATGAAGGATGGAGAGCTGGCCATTGACTCTAGCCCTCAGTGGTCATTGGCAACCTTTGATAAAAGCAGCTGTCGTGGAGTGGTGGGAGTCAATGCCAGATTGCAATGGATTTAGAAAAGAACAGGAAGAAAGTGGAGACCATGGTTATAGGGCACTATTTTGAGACATTTTTCTGCAAATGGGAGCAAGAAATTGAGTGGAAATTGGTTGGAGACAATGGGGTCAAGAGAAGTGATTCTTTTTTTTTAAGATAGGGAAGTAGAAGGGGTTGGGGAGAAACAGCCTGTTTATATGCTAATGCTAATGAAAATGATCCAAGAGGAAACAAAAAGTTAGTAATGAAAGAGAGAAAGGGAGCAAAATTGCAGGACTGATATCTGTGAGGAGGCAAAGGCAATGATATCTAGTGCACAAGTGGAGGGATTGATCTTAGCTGGGAGCATGGATATTTCATCTGTGAAGCAGTCGGAGATTCAGATCTCTTCTCCATTAAGGCCTGCTCCATGTTATAGTGGTCCCTCAGTTACTCAATTACTAATACAAAATCTATGATGAGGCATTTACTTCCCTGATGAATTTCCGGGTTGCACAGTAAAGGGAAAACATCTAAGAATTCTGAGGTGTTAAATTCTGAGTTTTAAATCATAGATATATTTTTCCTTGGGTTGCTAATCTCTCTTAATTTCTCTTCCCAGCACCATTTTTAAAGCTGAGTTGGGAATTTTTATCTCCTTTGTAACCAGAATGACTGAGGCAGATGGGGTCTTCTGATACATTTGATGACTTGTTGGCCATTAGCTACAGTAATGTCCTTGCAACAGGCAACCTTACCTTGTTACGCAGGAGCCCTTGAACATGTATTCAGTCCTAGTTAGAGGACCACTGTGACTGCATTCAGAGTCTGGCCCATCCTGATGTAGTTCCTGTTATACAGAGGTAGCTTTTATTCTGGTGTCCTGGAAAGTAGACCTACCTTCCCATCTTCCCAAGTATTTGTATAGCTAATGCAAAACACTTTTCTCAGACAACCATCAGCTTAACAAGTTCTGGTTCATAGACAATGTCACAGTGATGGTCCCCTGGGATATTTGTGAGACTCTTCCTTAGCCCCTCATCGTGGGTGTTTTAGGTCTAGGATTAAAGGGTCTTAGCATCCACTCTTTATACTTTGGTGGAGACAGAAGGCACTTTGTTGACTAGGAAGTGGTAGGTCAACCTTCCTGATATTTCCCAGAATGCCAAATTCAGTTCAACAAGAGCTGAAAGTTGCTTTTCTCCAGGGCTGTAATTAGGAGCTGGTGGTGGCAATATGCATATCCAGAGGTTCAGAGACCACTTTTTTTTTTGTTAACACTCAATGTTCTGCCAGAGCTCTAGGAGACACATTATCTAACAAGGAGACTTCAAGGGGCAGGGGCGAGACCTCAAAGAAGAATGATAGAACTCTTGTGTACTGACTTGAGTCCCTCCTGCTTCTTAGGCTTCCCACTCAAGGGAGCCCCAAGGTAGGAGACTGATAGGTGACTAAGTAGATAAACTGGAATAAGATGCTGGTAACTAGACAAGTTGGCAAGGCACTGAGTCTCCTTCTTGGAAAAAATCACCTTCAGGGGAAAATCCTTGTGACAGCAGACACTTAATGCTCAGAAGTCAGAAAAGGCGTTGAGACTTTGGAGCTTGGGTATGTGCAAAATACCCCTGAATGGGCTCTAGATAAGGACATCATTGATACAATCCTACAAGAAAATTCTGAAGGAGAACAGGACACCAAGAAAAAGGTCTTGCCACACCACAAAGTGGTACAAGTCAGGAGAATTCGAACTACCGTAGTGAAGTATGCTGAGAGTGTGCTGCTGAGCATCACAAGTGAAGGGGATGCTGCTAGTTGGAGTGGACAGAGATCTAAAGGCAAGCATTGACTGTATCAATGGCAGCAAATAATTGTAGTAGATGTTATATCTGAGCCAAGTTAAAGACCCACACAACAAGTTTTATGAGTCATCTGTGGCCAATCTTTTTAAGGGACCCTATGGGAGAATTAAAGAGTTAAGTGGTAGGAAAATGACCTCTACTGAAGGCTATTAGGCATAGTTGTTGAATTTTCCATAAAGGCCTTAAAAGCCACAAGGCACCAGACTGTCCCATGTCATTTAGAGTCCCAGCAAAAAATATATAGCACATTCAAATTGGGTCAATAGAAGAGTTTAATAAAAGCGCTATCCTCAATGGCATGAGTAGAGGTTAAGCAAGGGATAGTTCGGTATCCTGCAGCTATTAACTTAGGGTGCCATTACCATTCCTAGACTTGAAGGAGCAAGGAGAGGGGCTTAGCAACAGGTTACCAGAACCTAAAGAGAGAGAGCTGTGTGGAAAGGTTCACCTGACAGGTGCAATGTTCTTCAGTTAAGGGACGAAGCCAGCTTGCAACAAGTCTTCCAGGAAGAGACCTAGAAAAAATTACCAAGATCTCACTCTCCTCCCTCCCATGGGTCTGTTTTCACTTGTTCACCATTGGCCAAACCCAACTGGAAGCCAGAGAACAAGAGAGTATCTTGACTGGGTCAGATTTCTGAGGATGAGAAATGTAGAGAGTAGATATGGAGGGATATCAAAAGATATTCAGTAAAATATCAGTAATTTTGGAGGACTAGAGGAATACCAGTGGTCTTTTTTTTTTTTTTTTTTTTTTTTAGTTTAACTTGTTTAGATGACAGAACAAAATATCTGTTCACTCAGAACAGGAGATCTAGACCACACATTATGGAACCCCACCTCTAAGCTGCATTCCCCAAGAAGAGCAATAACCACCATACAGTTAGCATGGCCAATAAGATCAATTTTGAAAAACATTACCGTTTACCAATTTATAATTTTAATGTTCTTTTATCCCTATTACAGAGCAAGGGCAATATATTTCCATTGTAGAACATTTAGAAAGATAGAAACCAAAAGGAGAAAATAAAACTGTCTTGTAATCCCACATTCCGGCAATAATTACTGCTGATATTATGGGATATATATTTTAAGTTTCTTAATCATACCTTACATATGTATTTGTATATTTTTAACTTCTTATTTTGACATAATTTTAGGCAAAGTTGCAATACTATACACAAAATTGCCATATTTCCTTCACAATAATCGTTCAAATGTTAAACCTTTCACCACATTTGCTTCATTCATATTTTTTCTCACTCTGTGTGTATACACACGCTCATATATACATACACAAATATAATTTATACACATCCCACACGTATATTTTTTCCTGAATCATTTGATAGTAATCAATTTTAAAATTTTAAGAGGCAAGGTATGCCAATAACCTCTAAACCATCAATATCCCCAAGTGTAATAAGAAATCCTCAGAATTAAGAATGAGAGAATAATAATGATAACAGAGCCGGTATCAAGGAATTTCCATCAGATCAGAGCAGACTTATCAAGAAATTGAACACCCTTAGACCTTTGTAAATACCCTGGGGTCTTATTGCAATCCTGAGAGAGGCTGTGGAGGGTCCTGGGTGACAAGTGCCCAGCCATGCTCCTATTTATGGGAATGAGACTTTTAAACTGGGCTAGCCTGAGAGATATCAGGTAGCCATTAGAGGGCTCAGAGAGGGACCTAAGAGAGCCACCTGTGAGTGGATGTCTGAAGGCATTGAGCAGCCAGACAAGTGATGCTCCACTCCAAAGATATTGCTGCTTGGCATCCCATCTCATTTAGAGTGTAGTATATCATTGTGGAAAAGTCAATTCCAGGTGTCCAACTGTAAATGCTTGGTATAGAAGATAAAGAAATCTGTCATTCCTACCAGGATATAATCTCCCCCCCCAGTGGAATCAGTATGGAAAGCAGAGAAAGTAAGGCCTTCTGTTATCTGTCAGGTGCTGATTTAAGCAGAATAATGTGTTGGGACTGGGTTAAATAATTTTTTTTCCAACATAGCACATCACCTTGAGAATTGGCATAAAATAGAGCCAGATGCTAAAATGCCTTCCTATATTGTTTTCCAAGTCTAGACCAGTTCCTCTGAGATGTATAGTTAAGGATATCAGATTATCCATGCTTCTAAAAGCCAAATGGCAAGAGGCTTACCCACAGGGTCAAAGCACTGCAGCTGGACATCAGTAGACAGAAGCCAAGAGTGTCCAACTCAGGGTTATCGAGGAGCGGTTGATGCTTATCTGATCCCAGACTTGGCCCTATTTTAAAAGAGAAATTGCATTATTTTCCTTATAAACTGACACACGTTTTAATTAATTTAGGAGACTGTCTGTTGACCAAAACGAGAAAGACTCATTTTAGCATAGTAATTCCTCACAGAGTGATTTTCCTGAGGATACCTACCAATGTCCTGTCCGGGAAGCTGGCAGTTGGTACTCCAGGTGAATGACTTCTTAGCCAAGTGATTGACCCTGTGCTTTAAGATCAAGAGGAAAAAATGGAGAAGAGATGGTATGGGATGGCTAACAAGGAAGAGAGGAAGCCAGGACTACTCCCTCACCAAGTTCCCACTTCCTGGAAAGAACTGCATGGGACCCTCCAAATGCCTGTTTGCCCAGGAGTTAGCTGCAGAGGGTGGATGGGTTTAGGGGTTACAGTCTTGTTGGGACTGCCACAGCAAGGCAAAGATGTACACACATGAAAAGAATGTGATGTGAGGACCCCAGTCGGAAGGTAGCCAGGGGGAGAGCTCGAGAGTTAGTCTGCTCTCAGTGGAGCCTGTTGAAACTACCACCTTGCCTACACCGTGCCCATAGACGAACCAAAGAGAGACATAGACAATTTCTTCATGGGCAACCCCAAAGAAGGTTTCTATCTTTGCTATCTGTCCTCCCCACTCTCTTATCAGAGGGTCATGTGACAGCGAGAGAGGGGTGAGAGCCAGACTGCCTCCCTCCAATCTAAGCCACTAGGAACTAGGGTGAATAAGGAGGTTAGGGGAGAGCTTAAAGTCATACATATAAGATTTAAGTTGTAGAATGAACAGCAAGGAGTCATAAGAACTGAAAACGACCGTTCTAATAGATGAATCATTAGGAACCAATAGGAAAGTAAGTTTCAAAAGAGCAAATAATAGCAGTCACTAGGGAAAAAATTTCATTTGATACACAATAGTTGAGACTCTTCCCTGACAGTTACCGTTAGACATCCAGACATTTATGTCCTCCCCCTCTTAAGACCTCGAGATTCCATCCATACTCCTCTCTCCACTTTTGCCCTCTTAGTACAGCAGCAACCTTACAAGGATCAAATGCACACCAACCAACATCATAACCTCCTTTTTAATCTATTTTCCCAGTGGCACCAGGAGCCCCAAATGGTCAAGAGGTGGTCTCGGCTTCTAATTCAATGAGACCATTGTGGATCTCCCGGTGGAAACATTCCTTTCTTGGTATTAAGAGCTTTAAACAAGCAAAATCCAAAGCAGTGGAGAAGGAGAAAAACTACTTTGCAAGTGACAGGAGAATCCCATTCCAACATTTACCCTGACGCATGTATTCTGGCTTTGGGAGAAACAGCCCCCTATATAGTCCTGGGTCAGACACATGCCCCATCAAGCATCCTGATCCTGCAAGTGTTGTATCTCAGATGACAACAAAACTGAATCCTCAAAAGCCTTTCTACCCAGTGACATCTGGATGACATGGTACATGGTAAAACCAGTGAGTCCCATCGGATTTAATTAACATTTTGCTCTGCTTCTTTTATGAAAGAGTGAATTTCTTGGTCCAAAACAGTTACACAAAATATTGTGTTAGTAAATCAACTCTAAGACCAAAAATGACGCTAATGGGAGAAGAAGAGTAGACAAAGAAAAAAATTCATATCCAGAATAAGTGTTTTTTCCACTGTAAGGAAAAAGCAGTCCCATTCATGAATGAGGAGATTTAGTGTAACTCATCTGCCACCATTCACCTGACTGTGAGGGCTCAGAGGTCATTGCTGATCACAGGTTGATAACCTGAAGAGGAAAAATAAAATCTGTGTTATAATCCATGTTAGATATGGAGTATAAACTCCTGTCTGCCACTATTTCACTTTGTTCATGACACCATGAAACAAGTTCTCAGTGCTGGGAAAGAGACCAATTGACATCTACAGGACAGGTCATTTTATCTACCTGATAATTTAGCCTTCTCTGTAGTAGGAGCCTTTTGGTGAGCAGCCACAGGATACACAGATATCCTTACACTCTGGGTTCACTCTGAGCATGTAACACAAAGGAAAGTATAGTACATAATGTTGTTGCCACGCTTAGACCCAAAAAGCAGAGGGAAAAAAGAAGACCCAGAAATATAAAGTCATGCAGAGAGGGCCACCTAGAAGAAAGCTGTGACACTCATTTGAGATAACCCAGCAGGCAAAGAGTCAGGGGAATATATAATTTAACTTCAATCTCCTTCTTCCCTCTCATCTCCTGTTGGGGAGCCTATTTACCAAACCGTTCCAGAAACCAGAGGACAAATGATGCAGATCAAACAGGTCCGCCTTCTAGAGCAGACAGCAGGAAATGGGCAGAGAGGTAGAAACAAGTGACAAGTAGATCTAGAGAGGCACACAGGAGATACCCAGCAGACATTTCTTCAAAAATTATTTATCAAATTCACCTACTATGTGCCAAACACTATTCCAGATGTCGGGGACAGAACAGTAAAAAAAAAAAAAAAACAAAAACAAAATAAAACAGACAAAAATGCTTAACCTCATGGAGCTCATAAAATAAATAAAGTACATGCATAAAATATAGTGTATTAGATATTCACAAGTCATAATGAGAAAATAAAGCAGGGAAGGGATATGAGAAAATGTTGGCTGAGGAAGACTATCATAATCTTAAATAAGATGACAGAGAGGGCTGCATGGAAAACCTGAAGGAGGTCAGGAAGCGAGCCTGTAGATATCGGGGAAGATTAAACCAAACATAGGACATAGCAAGTGGAAAGGCTCTGAGATGTGAGTACACCTGGTGTATTTGAGGACCATGAGAATGTTAGTGAGTGAGGTGGACTGAGCAAGAGAGACAGTATTAAGAGAGAATATCATAGAGGTGAAGGAGTTGGGGAGGCAGGGTGGAGGATATAACTTGTAAAACTCTACAGGACATTGACAGAAATTTGGCCTTTCCTCTGAGTGAGATGGGAAACCTTTGGAGGCTTTTGAACAGAGGAGCAGTATGATCTGACATGTGCATGCGTCATCATTCTGGCAGCTGTGTTGAGATAGACTGACATGGAAAGGAGGATCAAGGTTAAGAGAAGGAGATCAGTTAGGAGGATATTGCAAGAACCCAGTCAAGAGACAGTGTTGGCTTAGACCATGGTGGTAGCAGGGATATTGGATGGTAAAGTTGACAGGATTTACTGAAGGATTGAATGTGGATGTGAGAGAAAGGGCAAAGGTTGACTCCAAGGTTTATTGGCTACTGGGAAAAAGTAATTGCTATTTACTGAGACAGGAAGGATTGCAAGAAGTCAGTTTGGTGTTTATTGCACTGAGTGGATATTAGGAGCTCAGTTTTGGACATGTTTGACATCCACGTGGAGACGTGAAGGTGATGGATGGATATTTGAGTCTAGATCTTAGGAGAGAGGAGGAGATTTAAATACGCATTTGACAGGGTGGTGCCCTGGAAACCAAGGAGAGGTGATCTTCTATGACAAGTGCTGCTGATAGTTTAAATAAGATTTGACCTAAAATCACCATTGGAAGAAGCAATGCAGGTGACATTGAGGAGAGCAGTTTTAGTAAAGGGGAGGGATGTGAGGTGGTCTGAAGCGAGATCAAGAAAAATGGAAGGAGACACATTGGAGATAGTAAGTACAGACAAACCTTGCAAGGAACTTTGCTATAAAGGGAAGGAGAGGGAAGTGGGGTCAACATAAGGTTTTTAAAGACAGAAGAAATTAAAAACCTTTTCTCTCAAACCTCATTGTCACCAGTCCTCCAATCTTGATCAATTAAAATTTATCTCAGAAATTGAGGTATGAGTCTATTTAAGAAAATCTATCAACAAAATTCACAACATCAACAGACTAAAGGGAAAAATGCAGAAAAAAACCCTGACACTATAAGGCAGCAAAAACATTTGATTTTTGATAAACACGTATTTATGATGGAAAAAATACCTTTCAGAAAACTAGGAATAGAAGGAAATCCTTCACCTTGATAAAGTTTGTATGTCAAAATCTATCAGCAAACATAATTAATGGAGAAACTTTAGATCAGGAGCAAGATTAAGATGCCCTCTCTCTCCTATTGTTTATACTCAAGGTCTTGGCCAATTTTATAAGAAAGAAAAAGACAAGTGGCTGAAAGGATTGGAAGGAAAGAGACGAAACTGCCATTACTTGCAAATGATATGATCATTGATCCAGATAAACCAACAGAATCAACAAACCATTGTAAAAAATTTCTCTAAACCAATAATAACCAACTAGAAAATGTAATAAAAATAAAACACTATTCACAGTAGTAACAAGAAAACTATGAAATAACTAGGATTAAATTTAATCCAATATGCATAAGATATCTATGAAGAAAACTTTAAAACTCTAGTAAAGGATACTAAGAAAATCTAAATAAAAGGAAATTTATCCTCTTAAATGGGACAACTTGATAGTGTAACAACTTATTTTTTGAAAAAAACTACTAAAGGATATAAAGAGGATTTAAATAGAAAATTTCATGCTTTTGTATGGTACAACTTTATATTGTAACAATGTTTCCCTAAATTCATCTATAATTTTAAATAATCTAAGTCAAAATTCCAGTTGGATATTTTGAGGAAGATGATAACCTTAGCCTTAAATATGAATAAAATTCAACTTTAAAAGCATTAAGCCTTAAAGAAATAAGATTATAGAGGTGGAATTTGCCCTACTTGATATTAACAGAATATTGGCTCTTAACACCTGAGATGAACAAGTTTTGGCTCAAGAGCAAACAAATAGATCAATGGAATAGAATAGAGAATTTAGAGACAACCCTTTAAGTATCAGAATTTAACTTGTACTAAAGAAGGTACCAAAAATCCATTGAGAAATGAAGATTAATTGATTGATAGTAGATGATGTTGAGGAAACTGGCTCACTGTGTGGAACAATATAAGCTGAATTATTATCTAACATCATCACTATATTGAGAAATATAAACTGGATCCTTATCTAACATCAAATACAAAGGAGGATTCTAGATGCGTTTAAAGACTTAAATGTGGGGAAAAAAGTCATAGGGGAAAATTCAGAAAATATCTTTATGTCCTAGAAGCAGGGACGGACTTTTAAATAAAAGTTGGAAAACACAAACCATAAGGCAAAATGTTGCTGAACTTGGTTACATTAAAATTAAAGCTTTCTAAACCACAGTGAAGTACCACATCACACCCACTAGAATGGCTACAATTTAAAACGATGGAAAATAGTAAGTATTCTCAAGGATATGGAGAAACTGGAACCCTTGTACATTGCTGGTGGGAATGTAAAATGGTTCAGCCATTGTAGAAAATAGTATGGTGGTTCTTCAAAAGTTAACCATAGAATTACCTTATGATCCCACAATTCTACTCTTAGGTATATACCCCCTAAGAATTATAAACAGGGGCTCAGACAAGTGCATGTACACACATGTTCATAGCAGGACTATTCACAATAGCCAAAATGTGGAAACAGCACAAATCGATCAAAGGAAGAATGGATAAACAAACTGTGGTATACTCGTGCAATGGAATATTATTCAGCCAAAAAAAGAATAATGACATGTACTATAACATGGATGAACCTCCAAAACATTATGCTAAATGGAAGAAGCCAGACATAATAGGTCACATGTTGTATGATTCCATTTATATGAAATATCCAGAATAGAAAAATCTATAGAGATAGAACAGATTGGTGGTTGCCACAGGCTGGAGGATAGGGAGGATGGGGAGAAATTGCTCAACGCCCAGGGTGTTTTACTTTGGAGTGATGGAAATGTTTTGGAACTAGATAAAGGTGGTGGTTGCATGACATTGTAAATTAACTACATGTCTCTGAATTCTTCACTTTAGAGTGGTTAACAAAAAAGTCTTGGTGAAGGTACTAAAAAAAGATGCTTTCTATCCAGGGAAAAAACTAATAGGCAGATAACAGAATTAAAGAAGGGCTGACCCCATGGCCGAATGGTTAAGTTTGTGCACTCTGCTTCGGTGGCCCAGGGTTTCGCCAGTTCAGATCCTGGGCATGGACATGGCACCACTCGTCAGGCCATGCTGAGGCAGCATCCCACACAGCACAACCGGAGGCACTCACAACTAGAATATACAACTATGTATTGGGGGGCTTTGGGGAGAAGAAGAAGAAGAAGAAAAAAGAATTAAAGAAGATATTCTTTAAATATTCTTTAAATATTCTTTAAAACTGACAACGAATTAATATCTAGAATATACAAAAGAAATCTTGCAAAAGATATAAATCAGCATTTGCAGAAGTTGATAAAGATACGAAGAAATGCTCACATTCATAATCAGAGAAATGCAAATTAAAACAACAGCGATATATTAATTTACATCTATTAGATAGGAGAAAATTGGAAAGTTGAATGATGCCAATTGTGGATGGGGGGATGTATCTTAGATCATGTTCCCCAGAAGCAGATCTTGAGATGTAGCTTCATTTGCAAGTGATTTAATAAGGAAGTCATCTCAGGATAAACGTAAGGGAGTAGGGGATGCAGGACAGAAAAGCAGAAGAAACCAAACAAGGAGTATTTCAGACAGAGTCCTAGCCTCAACCTGATCCTGTGCAGAAGTTCTAGAGAGGAAATCACACCTCAGTCAAAACCATTTTGAGGCAAAAGAGCTGAGCTTTAATACCTAATCCTGAAGTCACCCATTGCCTATAGGATGCCCTGGGATGACCCCCAGGCACATCATATTCTCTGGGCTAAGTGGCTCCAACAGCCCAAGGGCAATCCTCTAAAGAAGTTTTTAGGACAGGCTAGAAGCAAATCACACAGAAACTGGGAGATGAGCCCACAGAGGAGGAAAAAAAAAAAAGAAAAGGGATCAATGAGTTTCTGGGCATAGCAAGAATAGTATCTGCAAGACGTGAGAATACAGGAAGCCCCAGGACTACTGGTGGGAAAATGGACTGAGGAAGCCATTGTTGAGAGCAATCTAGCATTTCTTAGGTAAATTATATTAGACAGACATATGCATATCATATGACTGAGCATTTTTATTTTGGGGTGTTGTCCCAAAGAAATTATAACATGGGTTCATAAGAAGAATAATTACTTGGACATGTCCGCAAGGACATGGCTTTTTTCCCCAAAACCCTAGGAGTCACTGATATGATCCTATTATCAAGGCTTCACACAGACTCCTTTCATCATCCTGACCTTTTAGCATCATTGGATCTACTGAATTGTAAGAGCCAAATGACATAACAGCTTGTTTGCAGACTGAACCAGCTGAAGAAACTTTTCTTGCTTTGGGCTCCACTCAAATTTGATAGTTTTTCAAGAATCACCTATTGAATTTGTCAATGCAACATACCCAAAAGTGTCATTTGTTGCCTCCAAGTATTGTGCCTTTTTCTTAATGTAAGGCAGGTCAGTCCTTTACCTGGGAGGAGATATCCTCATATACTCCAAAACTGGACCCCTTAGAAGATACATTGATGTAAAAGCCCTCATATTTTTCCCTTCCTGGCATACATGTGTTCTACTAAGGCTTTTAGGATACTTCTTGGACAAGTATAATTTCCTTTGGGATGGTGACAGGATCAAGGTCCTTGTATCAGTGAGGGTCCAGTCAGAAAAGTGGAAACCAGACTGAGGTCTAATTTCAAATGAAGAGTATTTAATAAAGGGAATTGGTTACACAGTTGTTGGAACACTGAACAAGCAAAAAGAGAGGTTGAGTTAACTCAGAGAGTAATATCTTTAGAAAGAAGCTACCATTCCTAGAGCTGAGGGAACAAAATGGAAGACATGATATTAGCAGAACCTAGAGAAAAGGACACTTTACTGCTAGTGTGTAAACTGCTGAGGTAGTGTAGCCCAGATCTCTTAAGGGGACATGGCCAAATGGGTAAGAGTATAGTGGGCGTGGTTACTACTTATATCCTGAGGGAGCATGGTGAGGTTATTGCTAAGAATTCTTGAAGAAGCTGGAGGCTGGAGTCTGGAGTTGGAGGGTATGCAGACTCAGACGGGAAACTGAAAGAGACTTCTTCCTTCCTAAACTTTCCAGTTTCTGAAAGTTCCTCCAATTGAAAGAACCTAACCAGAAGCTGGCTAGCAAGGGAATCTGAAAAATGAAGTTTGTAGAGGCCAGTTCCAGCATCATAGGTAAATGTCTGACACACTTAGTGGTGAAGTTGTCTTGCTGGCTCTGCCAGATGCAAGTAAACAACTTCTAGTATTTTTTATCCTAGCCAAGAAAATCCTGTACCTGCCTAGATTCACCTGGACATCACTAAGCTGCTGTTAGTGGCTGTATTTTGTTGGGGAGACTCTTGGACCTCACCTATAACATAGAAATGTGATGGCATAGGAGGCAAAGTAGAGAGATGAGGAAGAGATTTAAAAACAGGAAAAAGAGAGTGAGCAGAACGCTCTCTCTATGAATTCCATTCCTCTGTTTTCAGTCATTCTGTCTTATTATATTTTAGATGTGCCTAGATAAACAGTATATGGCTGGCTTTTTAAAATCCAACCTGAGAATGTCTATCTTATGGGTGACCTTATTCCATTTATGTTTATTGTGAATATTGGTTTATTTGAACTTAATTTCTACTATCTTATTTTGTGCTTTCAATTTACCATGTTTTCTTCCTTTTCCTTTCTTGACTTATATTGTGTCAATTTTTCTTCATTCCCTTCTATTTATTTGAAAATTATAAATTTATTTTCAGGCATCTCCTACTTAAGTCAATAATCCTTTCCTGAAAACCAAATGTTGTGTATAAAAATGCTAAGCAGGAGTGTATTTCCTATAATTTTAAATGGAAATATTGTAATGCATTATATATCAACAAAATTCTCCCAGTAAAGTTCTTAAAACATAAATAAAACACCTGTCTATCACTAACAAATCATCATTTTAGGAAGAAAAATGCTTTAAAATTTCTTTCTGATCAGAAGAAATTAATATAATTGTTAAACAGTTGATTTGATGCAATATTTGGTCTCTCAGCACGAGCAACATCTGAAATGTGTATTCATTTGTCAATACTTGTGCTTTGTAAAATGACTACGTATGATTTTGACATTCTGCTAATTGTATTTGGAATGTAAATCAAATTACTACTTGCAAATTTTTAAAATGCATATTTCTAAAGTTGTATTGAGTTTTATGGACATGAATACAAAGTTTTCTTAGATAAACAATGGATAGAAAACATTTGTATTGAGAGAGGTACTTCTATAAAATTGGTATTTAAAAGCAAGGACACATTCACAGGACTAACAAGTAAGATGTTTTGTGACTATATCTGTATATTCTTTTAGCAACTACCCTTAACATTTCAACATGCAATTTTTACAAAGTTAAGAAATGTATCATCCTCCTGAACAGATGGAGTTAAAAAGGAAGACTTTACCTGGGAACTCTCCCCTTCCACCTTCCCTAAGGTTGACCGCAATTTTGGTTTCATCTTGTTTTCTTGGTAACTATTCATTTTAAAAGCATTTAAAATTTAGAGAAAAGTTGCAAGAATAGTAGCTACCCTTAATGTAGACTGAAGAATTGTGTACATTTTGCCCCATTTGCTTTATCATTGGTTTTCAGAAATTTGAGCATAATACATCTCAGTGCAGTTTTCTTTTTGTTTATTGTGCTTTGGGTTTGTCGAGCCTCTTGAATCTTTCAATTGATATTTTTCTTCAAATTTGGAAAGCTTTGGCTGTTATCTCTTCAAATATCCCCCCCTTATAAGGACCTCTAATTACACATGGGTTAGACCATTTGATATTGTCCTACATGTCACTGAGGCTTTATTCATTCTCTCTATATGCTTCAGTTTGGATAGTTTCTTTTATTATGTATCAGATTTAGTGATATTTTCTTCTTCAATGTCTAATCTGCTATTAAGCCCTTCAGTGAAATTAGATATTTTATGTTTTTCTATGGAATATGTTAGACTCACTAAATTAGGTCATAAAAAGGCATACAAAGTTTTCCAAACATTAAAAAAGTAATGTCATGGAATGTTTTAATTGTGTGAAATAAAGTATCTGACCAAACAGTTTTTGAATAGGATGATGTATTTCTCTTCCATGTGTGGATATTTTCCCCTATATTAGTAGAGGTTTTGATTAGGTTAAGATTTTAATCTGATATAGTGCATATCTATATATTTTTTCTTTTTATAAATTGGGTTATGAAGCTTTCCAGGAGAATTTCCAAAAATGCTCACGGACCAACATAGAACCTCATAGATCCCCTGAGGGGTATCTGTGGGCCGACTCTAGCAACTTGTCCAATGGACTCTTTCCCCAGAGGACAAAGTCTCAGGTAAAGGTTAAAGTCTGTGCATCTTGAGGAGCTGCCTAAGGCTATACGGTAAGAAAGAAGAAAGAGGACTACGCCCTACCCCAACCTCCAGCATATTCTTAACCACTCAAAGATGTCGGGACATAGGAGGGAAAGAGGACAGGTGTTGGGGAAATAGATTGGACTCCTCGCAGCTCTGATTATGTAAAGCTCAAATCTTGTTTTAGTCACTATTTACAGGCTATTTTTCACATCCCAAATTATGAATCTGAACACCCAGAATGCATGTATAATATAATAACTATTAATTTGATCAGCTTTCCAAGACCTATTTAGCTATATTGATCCCCTCAAAGCCCAATCAATATCTTTTTTTCCTTGGCTCATATTTAAACTGGCCCTAAAACTTAAAATTCCTCTGTATCTGCTTATGGATTTCTGAATCATCCTTTTCCCAAGCTTTTCCTCCCAGGAATCATCAAAGGGAAGTCCCGCAATTGTTCTTACTAAGGACTTCCCAGCTGTTACCATCAGAGGGCGACTTTCAATAATTTCCTGGTTCCAGGCTCCCTCTGGGGGTATAATTTCAAATTGCTCTCTATCATCATTCCTTTCTTCTTCCATTAAATCTCTCTGGAGATTTAATGGCACCCAGTCATTTTCCCTGACCTACTATCATCAAAAATATCTCCCCAACCCTTTTCTAGCCTAGTCCCAAGTGTAAAAGCAGTTTGGTCCAGATATAAAATCAGTGGAACATCCTTCTATTCTTTTATAGAAGACTAGTTTGACGTTTCAGATCTCATGCCTTCCCTAAATATCAATCTCTCTTCTCTCATCTGCTGACATGTCCCTAGTTTGCCTTCTGTCTGTCATTTCTAAAGCTAACCTTCTCAGGTCATAGTTCTCTCTTCATTTGAAACACCCAGTAGGTTGGTGCTACCTGCTCATCAGGGCCTGCTCAGTTTCTGGGCCAGCCTGACTCCATGAATGAAGACTAACCAGATGCAGGCTCCTTATAGTGAATTTTCAGCCTCTGAAATGGTATTGTTACATTCTTCTTATAAGCAGAAGCCTCTTGCTCTTCATCTAGTCATTGCTATACTGCTATGGTATTCACAAACATGATTGGACCATAACTAATGGACATATCAGGGCCAAACTGAGAGCACAGAGCAGAGGGTGGGTAGGTAGGGAACTGCCTCAGAGAGGCTGTGGATAAGCCATACAAATCCCTTGATATTTGTTCCACTCTGATTTTTCCTGGCACCTAGTATTTCATCTTTAAGAACAAGATAAAAAGGAAGAAAGTATAGGATGGCTATCTAATACCACCAACAATGCCTAGCACTAATAAATCAAACCCAAAAATCTCTCATAGTCTACGTGAAACTTTTTGGTTGAGTTTTCAGTTAGTCATTCAATCAACAAATATTTGCTCAGTGTCTACTGTGTGCCACGTACTGCTGTTCCAGGTACTGAGGATATAATAGTGAACCAAGCATGCAAAATCCTTGTCACATTGGGACATACATTCTCATGAAGGAGATGGATAAATGAATATATACAAATATAATATAATATAATGTACATTATATTTATATATAAATAAAAAATATAAATTTATATATTTACAAATTTGTAACTTTAGGTAAATCTAAGGGTTTTGAAGAATAATAATGCATGTTAAAGGGATAGAATGTTACTGGGAGAGAGTACCTACTTGGGATGGCTAAGGAAGGCCTCTCTTATAAGGTGACACTTGCCCAGAAAAATGAATGAAGTGAGGGAGTAAGCCATAGGAAGTTCTTGGTGAAGAGTGTTCCAGAGGATGGAATTAACAAAAATCCTGAAAGGGAATGATCTTAGCATATTCAAGGAAGAGCAAGAAGTCCAAGATGGCAAGAGTCGCTGACATGATGGAGAGACTAGCAGGAGATGAAGTAGGGAGGGGGCGAGGAGGATCATAGGGTCTCGGAAATATGGTAAAGAGTTTGCATTTTATTTAACTGTGATAAGAAGTTATTGACAGGTTTTAAGCAAGAAAATTCTGTGATCTTTTTTCACATTAAAAAAGATCTATTTACAAAAATACGTTTGCTTCTTTCTTTCTCCTTCTGCTGTATGTCTTTTTCACTCTCTTGGCTTAACTAGGTGTTCATGAGGACATAGGGAAGCAGGCCCAGCTTGCAAACTCAAGGAGATAACATATTTAGGCCGTTTCACAGACTTTTCCTAAGGGCCTGAGAAAGATCATTTAGAATTCTTTCTTAGAAATTGTCTATGATTTCTTAAGGGAAATAGAGCTGATAAGAAATGCCAAAATGCAGTCTAATCTCTACCTGACAGATTGTTCACTTCCTAATATTACTTCCCTGTTTTCCCCCTCTCCTACCAAGGAGAGTCATCTCAAAAAAAGCTACAATTGTGTTTAGGCAGCCCAGAGTGAAAGGGAGATTTGACTTGGACCAGGGTGGTTGAAGAGCAGTCAGATTTGGAATATATCTGGAAAATGGAATCCATAGGACTTGAAAATGGATAGATTGGATGTATAGTTTAGGGAACGAGAGGGATCAAGGATAACTCCAAAGTTTTTTGCCTAAACCACAGAATGAATGGCAATACCCCTTCCTGAGATGAGAAAGATGGAGGGAGGAACGGGTTTGAAGGGGAGGGAGAATCAAGAATTATTTGGACCTGTCAAGTCTGAGATGCCAGTTAGACATCCAAGAGCTGATATAAACCACAACTGCATACAGTCCCCAACCAGAATGTAAGCTCCAAGAAGACGGGGGCTTTCGTCTGTTTTGTTCACACTGTATCCTCTGAACCTAGATGAGGCCCTGGCACATAGCAGTGTTTAACAAGTTTTTGCTGAATGAATGAATAAATAAATGAATCAATGTGAGTCTGAGGCTTTTGTCATTTGAAGTCCTAGCCTGCAGCCCTTGCTGATCAGAATGATAGAAAACAAACTGTGGCAACAAGCACCACTTATTAACACCTAGAATAGTGAGAGAAAGCAGGGTCCAAGGGGTCTCTTCCCTCTATTGGATCTCAAACTCAAATTTCTGGATTGGCCTGCCACATAGAGGAGAGAAGAATAAAGAGATTTGGGGGCTGGAGCCTGAACAAAGAAGTGCGCCATACTACTTATGTGATCTTTTAATATATAAGATCTTCCCAAAGAATGAAAGAAGGCTGAATAGTGATAGGGATTTCCTTCTTGAGGGAAAGCAAAGGGGAGAAGTGAGAAAGAAGAGACTTCCTTGAGAACTCCCTTCGCACTCCCAATGCCCATCAGCTAAGTCTCAGAACATCAGTGTTTGAAAGCTTTTGCCAGTATTGAAATTCAATATATGGCTTGGTATGAAAATGAAATGTATAGGAAGATATATACAGTTTGGTACGATTATGTATCATCCTACATCACTGTTGCTGGCTATGGCACCATGCCAAGTCTGGTGTTATTTGGAAGAACTGGAAAGAGCAAGAAAATAAAAAAAAGTAAGAGGGTGGGAGGAAGCTTCTGGGATTCAGCTTTGCTGAAATGCCGATAAATTGGTGTTAGTTGCCTAGGTCCACCTTTTGTGGGTGGACTCAATTATGACTCTCATTTGTGACACTATGCTTCCCATATCAGGGTAGAATTCTGTAATATTTACAAATATTCTTCTGTCTTGGAGAGAGGTGTCTAAATTGATCACATCTACTTCCTAAATCATTCTTTCTTACAATTGGGTCTTTGATGGTTGGACTTAAAGCTGAGACTGCGACCTGGTTCTCTGATCTCCTTCTGTTAAGCTAGATCAGGAGAAAGGCTCTAGGGAGACACAAGAATGAAACTTATCTGTGGGGTTGGAAGGAGCTATGAATAGGAGAGAATATCCTCTGCCCCTTTGTATATCATCCCCCCATACTTGAAATTTTTAGAAATTTGCCACGGTGGGCAGCTCTAGTCCCAAGGTTTTTCCTGAGACCACCTCCTATCTCTTACTGTCCATCTTGCACATTTAAAAACCTCATTTCTTTTTCCTTTTTGTTTCTCCTTTGGTCCTCATATCCCTGACACTCTGGTGCTAAAGTGAATGGAAGTTCTGTATGGAGAGACAGCTTCCACTCTCTCTTGGAAGTAAACATGCCCATGTTTTTAATAGACAGATTATACAAACAAATTTCATGGCCTTGAATTTCCCAGATTCCCAATGTCCTGCTCTTCTTTATATTTCTCTGTTTCTGGCAGTCTTTATTAGCTCCCTATTTATGTCAGAGTGGCTATTATGGCTGCTACATTTTCCTCCTCATAAAATTCATTAGCTTTGAAAATCATTTCTATTCGCTCATCTCTGAATAATGCTAGTTCTGTTCAGATTTGATGTTGGTCAACAGATGAGATGAATGAATTTATTAACCCTGGCCCCACTCTGCCCACGGATGGAAGGCAGGTTGCTAGGCAAAGCTGCCTGCCCAGCCTCCAGTTTCTAGCAGGCTTTCGTTTTTGTAAGGACATAACTTTGTGAAATCCCTATTTCCTGGTTCTCTGGCATCTGAATCAATATAGAATGTTAAAACTACAGTTGCAGCGTGCACTGCAGCCAGGATGTTGAAGCATTTGAAGTAGCCAAACATATCTCCTCCCCCTACAGGTTCTGAAGCAATTAATAAAAACATGAAAGAATCAGGTAAGTTCGAAATATCAGTTCAAAACTAGCTTTTGCTGGAAGCTAGTTTGGAGACTGTGACTGGGGCCTGAATGTAAATTTGGGTTCCTAATACATCCCCTTAGTCACTGATAAACAATAGGCCCCTCCCAGATAAAGGAAGAGTCTCCCCAGATAACTTACCACATGTTGCTGGCAGGCTGTTGGAGAAAGAGAGAGCCGAAAATGCTACCCTTGCTAGAACTATATGCCACTGCTTTTTCATAGCAGAAGGAAAAAAGGGTGGATACCAATACTTTCAAAAGGGTGGAAGTTTCTATTTTATAAGCAGTCAAAAGTAGGAGGAGATGAAGAAAGTTCCACAAAGAGTTCTGCCTTATACCCTCCCTTACTGCTCTTTGCTCATAAGGTCATATCACCCAGAACGCACTGTGCCACCCCTGCTCCCCATCTTTATTGCCCAGCTGCTACCTAGGGTGTGAGGTCTCCATCTGGATGCGGAAAGGTGTAGAGGTAAAGGGATGAGGAAGAACAATTTGTAGGTCCTACCATAGATCAACCCCCAACGGGTAGTAGAAACGGATGATCAAGCTGAGTTTTGGCTGCGGTAGCCCCTATGTCTGAAAAGGAAGATAATCAGTGGGGAATGTGTGATGCATTCACATTATCTTCTCTGAGATAGTCTCTGTTTATTCTAGCAAATCCTGGCTCTGCCATGAACTCAAGACTAGTCGGGTTTTTCAGTCTAGATTTATCTGCCTTATAATTGGTAGCACTGGGTTGTTTATTAAGCTTTGGTAATTTTTGTGAAGTTTTTAAATCTTTTTCTATACCTTCAAAGGTTGCAGTTGAGATGCTTTAAGGTAGAAGCTCTCCTCCCTTTTTCATGCTATTGTTTCTTCCCATGACCTTGCTCCTGGTTCTCCTCCAACCCCCAGCCACTCCTTCTCAGCGTTCTTTACGCCGGCCACTCGCGATGCTCTTCTCTCGGTGTTTATATGGTCCAGGCTCTGCCCTATGCCTTCCTAGCCTCCTCTCAGCCCGCTGTTTCTCCTGCTTGATCTCATCTACTTCAATGGCTTCAACTAGCAAGTATACTTGAGGCTAACCCCCAAATCTGTAATTCTATCCTAAATCTCTCTCTCTTGAGCTCCAGACCCATGTTTTAAGCCATTTATTAGACAATGTCCCCGTCTGTAGCTCATATTCAACCAACCAAAATCAAAATTTGTCCTTTATCTCCCAAACTTGGTCTATCTCCTTTATTCTCTAACTTGGCAAATTGCACCTCCATCCACTCAAGTAACCAAGCTAAAAATGTGACTGCATCCATTAGCCTGTGGACTCAGTTGGCTACCAGTCTACTAACTCTACCTTCATAACATCTGTCAGATATCCTTCCTTTATCCGCCTTCACTGCTGCTACTTTGCTTTAGAGCCTATGTCAGTTTAGGTTTTTTGGGTTGCAAATGACAGAAATGAATTCTGACTAATTTCAGAAGAAAAGGGGATTTGTTTGAAAGGATACTGCGAAAGCTTACAGAATTGAAGGGAAAACTGAATAACCATGCTTCAGGGGGACTAGATCTGGGGCTCCTCTGAGGACCTCCACAAATGGAGTTCAGTCTTTTTGTCTGGGACACTGCATTAAGTAACTTAGCTACAATCATCTTTCATATCTGTGTGTCTTTATCAAACTTTCAAATTCAAATTCCTAGCAGAGAGATCTGGTTGGTCATCTTTGAATAAGTCACCCAGGACTAAGAGACAGGGGTGAGTGGCACAAATTTGTGACCATTACAGACCCTTATAATTTCTCAACCCTTCCTCACTACTGCTATAGCCTTCTCAAAGGCCTCTACCTCTTCCCCACAGTTCACACTGCCACCTTTTTCATATTTCTAAATATATATAATAGCCCAATGTGTCTCCTTAGTCAAAATCCCTCAATAGCTCTTCATTACTCATGGAATAACATACAAGCCTCTATCAAGGACTTCGACTCTAGGATTTGGACCTTGACTTACTCTCAGGCTCCTCTCTTGCTACCTTTCCGTTTAGGCTCATGTTCCAGGCACACTGCAGTTATTTGTAATTCCTCTGAACAAGTCATGTTTTGTTCTATTCTCATGTTTTTGCTTGTGTTGCTCCCCCTTTCTCAAATGCCTATTTTCGCTTCTCTTCACCTGGTTAACTCACACTCATCTTTCCAGATTCAGCTTAGGTGTTAGCTCCAAATCTCTTCCCATCTCTTCTCTCTGGTTTAAGTGCTCTTCCTCTTTGCTCTGACAGCATTCTGAACTTTTGTCTAATATAGGTATTGCACTCAGTTCTCCTTGTTTCTCTTCCTGGCCAACTTACGAGCTCTATGAGGTCGAGGACTATGTCTGACTCATGTTTGGTTCCCGTTACTTAGGATGGTGCCTAACAATGTCATAAAAGTTCAGTAAATATATTGACATAAACAAATGTTGATTTTGAATGCACACATTTTTAATATACAAAGTATTGTAAGGGGAACAAATATATATAAATTCAAATTTCCACTTTCAAGAAGCTTTCTGCCTAGGAGGCAGACAAGACCCGCATGTAAGAAAAGTACGGGTAGAGCTACAAGATACTATAAAATTACTTGCACAAAAAACAATGCCTGTAGGCTAGAGTTTTGGATTGAGTTGATCTGAAAAGTCTTCTCTGAAGAGGAAAGACCTGAGTAGTAACACAAAAAAAGAAGAAGATTCAAATGGTTTGAAAAGGTTCGGGAGAGTGTTTTAAGTATGGGGAATAAGAGAGAAATGCTCACTGTGTTTGAGGAATAGGGTGAAAACACTGGCTACTGTCGAGGTTGATTAAGATATGGTGAAAAGGTCAGTGTGTGTGTGGAGGGAAGTCGTAGGTTAGAGAAATAAATTGAGCAGACTGTAGCAGATTTTGTATGCCTTTGTGCTTTTCATTCTCTGGTTCCAGCATAGAACACTTCCGCATTCTAGATTGCCTGATCATCACAAATTCCCTGTGTCTCCTCCAGAATCAAGAAAGGAATATTAAGATATTTTCACAATGGAAAGTTTCCATGCCAAGGAATTTCTCCTTCCTCCCTGAACTAAGATTTCCTGATGTCCTTCAAGGTATCGTACACCAGATCTTCCCATTCCTGCTTTGAATATAATTTTTGTGTTCATATGATTTTTTTTTCCATCCTGGGTTGCTCACAAGCAGCACAAGACTTGTACCTCCCAATCTGATGGCTCCTATTTATTTTAGTTTCAATATATACATAAACTGGACTCACAATTCCAGAAAAACTAAAGGCGAGAAAAAGGTGAAAAGCTCATTAGTCTATTTCCCTCCGAGGGAACTTGCAGAGTTTAGCTCGGTCTAGTCAGAAACTCTAGACAATCATCTTTAGGGTTTATGATTAGATATGAAGTTAGACAATAACCCTAAATGGTCACCTATTGGTAACCTAAATGGTAACACTATTAACACTAACACAGATCATTCCTCCAAATCCATGGGGTTTGTAGAGGCTTGGGCTGATAGCCCTTATCAGTGTTCTCCTTAAGTGTCAAGGCCCCCTTAATTTGACCCAGTCCTACCTATCCCCTTTTATTTTTTGCTACTTAGAGTAACAACAGCAATGGCAACAAAAACAATAACAAATAACCTTCCAGTTAGGCTACTTCACACACTATCCTGCAAGGCCTGGCTCAAGCTTCACAATCTTTAGGAAACATACCCCCCAAGCTTCACTGACCACTCTTTTCTCTAAACGGTGGGTCCTACATCATCAACTTTTATCCTCCATTTTTAACTGACTATATCAAAAAGTGTGGCAACTCCCTGCCGCCCCCCGACACACACACCAATATCTACACGTACTTTTCCAAGCTTCTCAGGCCTAATCTACAGACAAACATGGTTGTATTGAGAGGGGAGGTAAATTAAAGGATGTCTGCTCCTCCAACTTTCTCCCACAACTGACATGGGAATTAATTTCATTTCAGGTCTTTAGTTGGTAAATCTCACCACTATCATGGAATTAGAATGTCACCTTTAAATCATTTGGCTAACTCCATGTTCACAGATGAGGAAATCGAGGCCCCAAAAGATGAATTGACCTTCCTAATATATTAGCGTGTATTGTCATTATTGTTTCACATTTAACAATCACTTCCTCTTCCCTCTCCTCATTTACCAACTAAACTTAAGTTCTTGAGGGCAAGGATCATCATGTCTTGTGCATTTTCTGCATTCACAGCAGCACCTATCAGTCTTCTCTTGTTTCCCATACAGGATCAAGAATGGGGCTAGACACACAGTGTGTGCTAAGGAGAGAATGTTTGGACTGAAGTGAATCCCTGCAGAACGTGGACTATTTAGAGGCACCGAGTTTGGCCTCTGGGTGAATACTTGCCTCGGGTTGGCCCACTTAGCAGTGATCAGCAATGGGCCAAAGGAGACATGCCAAGTGTGTAGTCTTGTTTGCCCAACTAAGTTATAAACATCATCTTATACAAACTTATTTTGTAACCCACCATGCTTTGAACAGTAATAGTCACAGAGTAGAACCTCATTTAAAATGTTTTCATTGAGGCTGGCCCCGTGGCCGAGTGGTTAAGTTCACATGCTCTACTTTGGCAGCCCAGGGTTTAGCCAGTTCAGATCCTGGGCACGGACGTGGCACCGCTCATCAGGCCATGCAGAGGCAGCATCCCACATGCCACAACCAGAAGGACCCGCAACTAAAATATACAACTATGCACTCGGGGGATTTGGGGAGAAAGAGCAGGAAAAAAAAAAGATTGGCAACAGTTGTTAGCTCAGGTGCCAATCTTTAAATAAATAAATAAAGTAAAATGTTTTAATTGACTAACTGTCCTCAGATCAAAAACCAGATCTTTGTCTGTGTTTCATGTAGCAACTAGAGTAGCTTTGCCAAAAGGAAAGCACCAGGCTGTCCAAAATGGACACTGCTGGGCTGAAGAAGCATTTTTCATGCAGCTCTACGCCTTAAATTGGCCTGAAGAAGAGTATCTGGGATCCTGTGCTGCCTTTTAGATACCAAAGAATCATTTTGAAAAGTGCTTCAATAAAGATTATAATATATTATTATTAGATAACTTAAGGTAATAGCACATATTAAGAGGGCATACATTTTAAGATGTTAAGTGGGGCTGAATTTATTCTGGTCTACCCACAATGTGTCACCTGCTCCCCTTGGGACTATTTTTAAGACTTCTGTTGTGAGATGGAAGCTATTCACCCTTGGTTGGGATTTGATCCTGGATTTTGGATTATTTGTGCATGCTATAGCCAGTTGACCTACCAACTACATAACTTGGCAATTTCTTCTTTCCTTCTTTTGGTCCTTACTGTGCCACCCTCATTTTTAAAGGAGAGAGGTCAAATTGAGGTAGTTGCAGGATCCTACTTAATTTGAGCTAGTTTAACCCCCCAAATGGAACTATTTCCATGGAGGAAGCAGGAATTTTAATCATTAACCCAATCTTACTGAAGAGCATCTTTCACTCTGTTCAGGAAGTAAATAAGTTTAGCAAGAATCAATCAAGGAATCCAAAATACTTTATTACTAAATATTGCAACTTCTGCCCCTTGCCCTCTTTTCTCTAACAGGAACTAGTATCTGGGTGGGAGATGGGAAAGTAAGTGAAGGAGCATAGTATGAGAAGATTTGCCATTGATGATTATTTTTACTACCCTAGTTCTAGGAGGAGAAACTTAGATGTGGTTAGGAACATGAGGGAGCCAGTAATCCAAGCCGGCTCATTAGAATTGGAAATTTAGTTGTGAAGTTCCACTAACTATACTCCTTCTCATGGAATCATTGGCTAATCATTGGTGAAGACAGAGCCATTTCTACGTGGAGAAGAGTAGGCAGGTAGGCATCCAAACAGCAGGTGGTCTTTAAGGGTGTCATGAGGGTCCAGCTATCAAAAGGAATTTTCTTAAGCAGTCTACTAGAGCACTTCCTTGAATGGTGTAAAACCCTTATTTTAGAAGAAATCAACACATCAGATGTCATCACATCTCCAAGAGGTCCTACTTGCTTAACTCTTCAAACTGAGGTTTGGTTTTTCCCCAGGATGCAGTCTGGATAATGAATCCTATTCTTTATTACTCATTCTTATTCAATTAGTGATCCCCTAAATAGAGCTCTTCTAAGTGAGGCCCCCCAACTTTGCTGTGGGAGATTGAGAACATGCAGAAGACCAGGCCTCTGAGTAAGAAAATACAACTGGATGTTTTCTCTCTTTTTCAGGTTGCAATGTGCTAAATCAAAGACTCCAAGAGTTAACATAGTTAAACTTGAGAAAGGAATCGTTGTCGATAATGATGAGGTAAGGAAGAACATTAGCGAATGTTCATTTGTAATCTTTTTTTGGAGTTGCTTAGAGTACTTTATAAACTGGGTCCCACAAACTTCCGGTTACAAAGTAGAAATGGGTCAAGATTTATATAGAGAGCAAGGTTAATTTATCTAATTTTATGCAAGGGAAACAGAGACACAGAAAAGAGAAGAGACAGGGACACATCAGCAATAAATCAGGACTCAAAACCCAGGGACTAGAAACCTATATTAGGGTGTAAGTGAGTGGTTAGACTCTGACTTACCCAGACTTTGCAGCCATCTCTTGCAACAAAACTCCATTGGGTATCTTGGTTGCTTCCCTGGGTTTAGCATATTTGAGTGAATTTTCCAGGCCAACTTTCATTTTATTAGCCAGAGATAGTGCAATCCAACATAAAACTAAAAACATACTCCAATTTGGACACTCTTGCGGGTTTAGTCAATTGCTGGAGACTAATTCAGAACGGAGATGCGATACCTTGGAAAAATTCAGGAGTAAAAACATTTTACCTAGAGACATTCCCCCATAATTAATTTTTTGAAAATCTCATAAAAGTCTTCACATCTTTCTCTCAAATAAATTTTTCCGAGACTTCTATGATTTTAAATGTATATATCATATCTGTGAAGCAGGTTTTTCATAATACATTCTTGTTTTGAACAAAGGTACTTCAGTTTTCCAAAAGGTAATAAAAATTAAATCACTGCGTCCTTGGATTTGTCCCATGTTTCATCCCACCGTCCCTAAAGGAATGTGGGGCATGGCTCTGCCACTCTTCCTCCCGGTCCTCCTCCAATCCCCAGGAATTGCCAACTCCGGGCATTTTCCTCCTGCAGCGTAATAACGCCTCCCCTCATCGCACAGTTCTGACCCATTCTTACTACTTCCCTCTTCTCCATTCACCTTCTTGCTTTATTCACCTTTTCAGTGCATGTTCCCCTTTCTCTCTGTACCCCATCGTGCCATATCACCTCCCTGGGGGCACACCAATCTTCCCATCATCCAATTATCCAAATGCAGGTTGTGCTCCCCTCCTCTTATTCTGATTTCTGATTATGCCAAGCCCAAGGGAGGTAACTCAGAGCTTTTCTCTCCTTGTGTTCTCATCCCTTTGATTCATCCTTTGATAACCCAGATCTAAGCTAGAGGCGAGACAACATTGCTGGGGTCAGGAGAAGGAGATGGAAGAAGCCCAGCTCCTCTACCACCAGATGTGACACTCAAACAACCCACCAACCACGAGCACTACCACCAGCAGAAAAAATGCAAAGTGGTAGATGGAAGTGTTACTAAAATTCAATTATTTTTGCAACTTTTCAGAAGAATCACATATGTACTACAGAAATATTCAAAAATGCAAAATGCACCGTGGTTTCCCCTGCCTCTGTGAGTGTATCTGCTTGCAGCTCAGTGGGCAGTTATCCCCAGGACTCCCTTCCACTCACAATCGGAGGTTCTTGCCCTTTTGTAACTTCCTTTCTCCTTAAAAATTGTCCTCCATGTTGATTTTTGCCTGATTTTACTCCTGTAGAAACGGAAGAGACAGAAGAAAGAGATGTGATCCCTTGGAGTGATTTGTCCCCATGTGAACTTTGATGCTGCCCTTGTCCACTTTACCTCCTAACAGCTTTACCTGACTGATAAAGCTGATCCACATTTCTGTGTATAGCGTCCCTGTCAGAATGTCTCAGAATCTAGCTCTCTTTGCTGTGGCCCGCATTCCAGAAACCCAGCGTGCAAAACACAAAGCACAGTGTTCTCCTCACTTAATTTAAATTAGAGACCAGTTTTTAGCCAGACGAAGGAGAGGTAAGGAATGGAATACACTTTAGGAGGGGTGCAATCTGAAACCACTAATTTCGACTATTGTCTCCAGATTTATGATGCAGTCGGGCAATCAAAATTTGTTCTGCGGAACCTTCGGCATTACACAGTCCATCCAAATTTGGTAGGTGGAAGAAACATTCCCCCAAGATCCCTAAGGGCAAGTTTCAGCAGTGGTGCAGAGGCCCCTTGCAGAGTACCCTCCGTGCCTCCAAGTGCAGCCTGCTTCTGTGACTGTGCATGTTCGTAGGACAGAGAGGCAGAGCTGTCCTAGGGTACCATGCCAGAGGCAGTGCTGGGAATGGTGGTGGTGAGGGAGGAGGGAGGAACTGGGAACGCGGTGGTCCCTGCAGCTGATTTTTTTTCTCAAGTTGAGAAAGCATATTTATAATCAGGAGGTGTTTCATTCTCTCCCTCTCCCTTCCTCCGTTCCCAATCCTCTACCTTCCTCCTATTGACAGAAAAGCAAACTTAGTGGGACTACCCCTTCCCTCACCCACATCTTAAGTGACAGGCTGTCTTTTGTGACTGCTATTCCTTTTTAATGTTGTGCTTATTATGCATGTTAACGTGGTTGCGCCTGTGGAGAAACATTGGTGAGTGAGAAGATAGGGCTAAGAGCTGTGTTGTTGCACCCTCAGAATTCCCTGAGCAAGGAGATTTGGTCCCTGGTGGCTTCTCCCTTCTGCTGCAGAGACAGTTGTGGAGAAGGCCATTTAGGTTCAACATAGAAACCTCTCTGGTTGCCCCATTATGCTGGGCATTATGGTACACTGTTTTAGAAGAATTAAGTCACCTTACTCCTTTTATTGTGAAAACTTTTCCATCTTACTTCCCCAGCCCCTTAGTCTATTTGCGGGGAATGCTCTGAAGGAAGAAGGGGACAGAGAGCTTTAGACACTTTCTGTTAAATACATTTCAGAACAGATTTGTCTAGCCCCTGTCCAGCTTCTGTCCCTGCCCCACAGAGGCAAAAGATTAGCCAACTGATCTGTTATTCTCCTCCTGATCTAATCCCTTTGTCTCTCTGGAAATGTTTCTGTCCGTTCAGGCCCAGTACTATGAGCCTTTGAAGCCCACTGCACTGCAGAAATTCCTAGCTCGAAACAGGAAAATCCAAAGCTTCACGTTAAAAGTAACACAGTACGATCAGGATAAGACCTTATTGATTATGACCAACAACCCGCTTCCCTGCCCCATCAACCAACAAGGAAAGGACATCACGCCAAAGTACTTTTCCAAGGAATTACTGCTCAAGGTAATGGCACCTGGGGAAGTTTCCTGGCCCCCTGAAGGACCCTGAAGAATTAGGAGTTAGCTGGAAGAAGGTTGCTAACTTAGCATGGAGGATGGTATTCAGGAGCAAACCTCTTTCTTCTTCTTTGCTATATGCTTTACAAAACAAAATCTGGAGAGCCTGGGAAAACTCAGAATCAGAGTTGTACAAGCTGGAGTCATGAAACTTCATTGCAGGGAGAAAAGATG
This sequence comes from Equus quagga, assembly GCF_021613505.1. Classification (NCBI taxonomy): domain Eukaryota; kingdom Metazoa; phylum Chordata; class Mammalia; order Perissodactyla; family Equidae; genus Equus; species Equus quagga. Next base: position 109,659,771 of record NC_060274.1, on the reverse strand, counting down.
GTCTTAATTAGAAACTACTCCTCTCTGGTCTAAGATAGTTAGTTTGTAATTTACAAAGGGTTAACTAAGCCACTGGCTTTCTAGTTGATGAAGTAGCAAAGGATAAATAAGGAAATGAGGAATAAGGAACAGAAATGAATGTTTACATGGGAAAGGAGCAAAGGGTTATGCCTTATACTCATTGCTTTTGGGTGTCAGGAGAAGGGAAGAGGAACAGAGCAGAGAATTTACTATCACAGCAGCCAGACATCTGGGACTCTGTTTTACACGAAAGGAATTCAAATTCATTTGATAAACAATTGCTGAGCATACACTAACCTAGAGCTAAAATATAAAGATGGTTATAGGACAGTTTCATCTTGAAGGAACCTAGAGTCTGATAAGAGAGACAGGTCAATAAATGAGATATATAAAAGTAATTATAATATACCAGGATATGTGAATAATAAAAGAATATACAAGATACAAAACTAAAACGGAGTAGAGATTAATATCTCTGTTGGGGGAAAGAGAGTAATCAGGAAGGTTTTACAGAGGAGGTGACTCCTGACAAAAGAATAGGAAAATATTCCAGTCAGAGGGAAGGGCAAAGGCATGGAGACATGAGAAAGTGAGGTGCATTTAGGGAAATGTAAGACAGTAAATGGCAGGAAATAAAAGGATATAATCAAATTTGCAATTGAGAAAGATCTTTTTTGGAGATTGGGAGAAAGACGCATTATTTGCGAAAGGGACAAAATTCAGAAAGATTAGTTACGATGTTACTACAGTAGGCAAGGTGAGAGATACTGAAGAATTGAGCTAAATCAATAGCAGAGAAAATGAAGAAAATCAACTTGAGAGATTTTTAGGAATCAGGAGCTAAAAAAGATGTTTTGATCCTTGAGAGAGTGCCTAATATAACAAGAAGAAATTAAATAAGTTAAAGTGCAAACAAGAGAATCTAATTATAACAGAAATTTGATGCTGGGAATAGAATTACCCAAGACAGACCTTTATAATGAAATGTGGTGAATTTGGAATTGTTATTTCCTTAGTTGCTAGCTGGATGGCAGTGAGAGATTCCTCTCCAAATGGAAGACAAAATGCTAATATCTAATGGTATATGCTGACAAAGGAGTCAATTAACTCATTGCCTATAGTCTATTGGGTCTCAGAATTTGTGCCATTTGAATGTAAACTCAACAGTTGTTTCTCATAGTAGTGAGTAATATACACTGAAAGAGGGACAAATCCAGGCCAGGATTGCCCTGTTCAAGGTAGAGAAGGAAATACAGGACTATCACGTAACCTTGGTACAAGAAGAGCTTTCTTCCAACGGCTGGCACTTTGTGAACCTTCCAGATCACATGCAGGACCTGATCACAGTCATGAGCAAATTGTAGTATGAGCCAAATTGTGTTAATAGAAAGAGTTAAGACTTTGATTGTCAAAGACTGGCACCATGGTAATTTTATGGGGCTATCTGGAACAAATCCAAGAAGATGGAATTGCCCAATATCTAGAATGCTTCTTTAATATTTATGTTGCATCTCCTCCTCCTTTTGCTTGACAAATGTGACAAGCTTTTGTGAGCCTAAGATCACATACAAAAGAAGAATTCTTTTGCTATGCCCAGGCATGTGTATAAGAAGAGTGTGGGATCCAGCAAGTAAGTAGTAGAATGGACCAGACATGTCTATCACAGTGATTGTTACACTCACACTCCCTTATAAGTGAAACTGACCTGAAGAAAACGATGCCCTAAGAGGTCCTATTTTGTACAACTAGACTTAGTCCTCTAGTCCCAGAGCAGAGGAGGACCCCAGACCCAGTGAAGCAAAATTCATGGGCTGGTTAGTGACCTGTGGTGTAGATTGGTACTCCTAAACCAAAACAAACCAAAAACTAAAAACCAAAAACCAAACCATAACCAAAACCAACCAACCTGCCAACAACCAAAATCCCTGAGCTAATCAGATTCTTGCTGCCAGGCATCTGAATTGGGAAAGGAAAAGATTTAGGCAGTGGGAGGGAAAGCTGAAAGGACATCTAGACATAGGCCATAAAAGAATCAAACCATAAGGAGGAAGGTAGTGTGGGGACCGTGGAAGCAGAGTGGGGGCAGGCTGAAGTTGTAGGGAAGCAGAAATGAATAAGCAGCAGCCGCAGGTAGGAAAAAAGATATAGACAGTGAAGGTACGGAGTGAACATGGTAGAGAGAGAAGGAAGCGGACAGGAAGAAAGTAGGAGATGTGTTAATGATGTGACACGAGACACGTGCGGTGGTGGTCTTTAGCAAGTACTGTCCTGGACTCCAAATAACCTTTCTGTTCCTGTTTTTCTGCTATGAGGTCTAGTTCTGCTTAGGTTTCTGTTCTTTTTGTGGTCAGATTGTTAGCTATGTCTTAGTGCCTAGGCACAAGGACTCCTACAGTAAAGCCCCTATTAGTTGAGGTAACTTAAATGGATTCCTGTTCCTCAAAGCTGGCAGAGCTTAAAGAGAATGAATACAGGATTAAAAAGCCATGGTTCACCAGCAAGTATTAAAAAAAAAAAAAGAGGCTTTTAAAATTTTGAAAGAAAAAGTTCAATATGTGTCAATTAATTAGTCATTCATTTATTCTTTCATTCATTCAACAAATATTTATTGAGCACCTACTGTGTGTCAGGCACTGTTGGGGGGGGTGGGAATATATCAGTGACTAAGCCAAATTCTGCCCGAATGAAGTTTAATTTTAGTGAGGGAGACAGAAAATAAGCAAGCAAACACTCGCACTCCCATTCTGTGGCCTTTTCACTGCAGACAGAGAATGGAGTGTGAATGGGGCAGCCACTGAGGAGAAAGGAAAATAGAGTCCTATGGATCTATTTCCCAATTAGCAAATGTTTGGTTTCCTAAGCAATTCACTAATTGAATCCTTCCCCACACCAAACAAATTCCTCTGCCATTCACTTCAAAGGGTCAGTGGGCAAGTCCAACCAATTACTTAGGAAACTGACCAAGCTTCAGATAACTCATCTGGCAATGAAACAAACAGGTATTAGCCCACTCAGGGAACTGCTTCCTCTTCTTTTGGTTTCTGAGTCCCCATTTCCCTTTCTGACAGTTTTTGTTGCATCATTTTAGGGGAATTGGAGCTTAGCCCAAGAACTCAGTTCAGCCTTTAAGTCCCAAGGGACTCAGCTTACTCCCTCACTTCTTCTTCTTCCCTCTGCTGCAGGAAAGTTACCATCATCACAGCCCCACTGAAAACTTGTGCCTACCCCTGATGTCTCAGAAAAAAAAGTTAAGACTTGGGCTAAAACCAGTCTTTCCCGTGACACTGTTGGAGGATCCTACATCCAAGCGAGAACAATGGTTTAGGTGAAGCACTGGCTCTTCTTGTACTCATTTCCTTTGCTATCTTTTCCTTGTTCACATTACTCTCTCTTTTCAATAAGACTTCATGCTTTTTCGTTGTAAGGAATATGTGCAACTGTATAATAATAAGACAGCTTCCCTACATGACTCCAAATCTTACACCCTAATGACAGAGAAACCCTAATGCAAAACTGTTTTCACTGAGAATGATTTTCAAGAGTGAAGAGAAGTATTCAAAGATCTATGCTTTGAGAAAACAAAAGAAAAATTTTCCCTCAGCGCATGTCAAGTGCTGTAGCATAGGTATAATGTGCTATGAGATTTTATTTGAAACTAGTTATAGAAGCAGCCTATATCTAGTTGGGAGAGGAGAGAGGAGACTCTGGGGTTCCTGCAGAGGTTTCCAATGCCTAGGTTCTAGAAGCATCCCTTCCACTGGACAATACTCCCACTCTGTACCAGTGAACACCCTCTAGTCATTGTCCTTTCTTTTCCCCCAGAATCTGAGAATGTAGTGACTGTTTCCATTAACCCCCTGCCCTAGGATCTACTAAATGAACTTTCTTTGTTAAGGTTTTCCACCAACAATGATTTCAAGAGTGAAGGGAAATATTCGAAGGTCTATGCTTTGAGGAAGCAGAAAAAAATGTACCCTCAGCTCAACTTCGCTTCAGTCAGTAAAAGGGATCTGAAGAAAGATGGTAAGATCCTCTCTTTCAAAGCAATGGCTTACGGAATTCAGATGTGGGCAGGAGGGACAACCTATGGGGACTAGAGATAAGGGAAAATTGACATCTCTCATGATGGTTCCTGAGACTACTTTTCCTTGTAGTGTGGAAGCTAAGAACTGAGAGGCCCTAGTGGCGCTAGGCTTTGGACCCCGCTTAAACCCTCAAATTTCAAGGAAGCTCTACCATAGTGTTTCCTGATTATATCACCCACCACTTTTATAGTTTTGGCCATGTCAATGTGTTATTTGTCCTATTATTTACTTAATGCTTTTCTTTAAAAAGACTTTTTCTTTTGGTTCTTGTCCTAATTAGTACTATATCATTGACATTATGGGTTTGATATACTAATTACATATTTTTTTCCTGATATACATTTGATAACATTCATAATAATTAAATTTTAAAATGTTTGTGTATCACCCAAAACTACCCAGTCCTATGCATATCACACTTTGAGGACAATTGTTCTAGAAGGGCCAAAGGATAAGTCTGTGAGTCTCAGAGATCCATGAGTGTCTTCGGGGTTAAGAATGGAGTGTGAATGAGGCATGAGGTGGAAGGGGTGGAAGGGGTCTAGGATAAATTTGTATGGAAGAGGGTGCAATAAGAATGCTTCTCACAAATTATCATTCATTTAACATTTATGGGGCACCTAGTTAGTGTTGGACACTTATCAAGCATCAATAATAGCACTTTCAATAAGCAAGATAGATAAATGGACCAGGCAATGAAAGGGCTTTGTATATTATACAGCTAAGGGCTTGGGTTTTATCCAGCAGGCAGCTGGGACCAACTGGAGGATTTCAGAGCACTCAATAGACATTTGTGTATTAGAAGTTTAATTGATGGGTCCCCAGACGTCACCAACTTATGGCTTCAAGATAGGGTTTGTTTCTCCTGTGGGGTTTCTCTCCTCAAGCAATTTCTGAAACTCCCTAAGGTATGCTTATCAGTTCTACAAGGCCATCTTAGTGAGTGCTTCACACCTCTGCCAGCCATCCTCAGTCCAAAGTGTTGGTTCCAGAGGTGTGAGGTCATACTGTACCCTTCCTTAACTAGTTTCTTCAGACTTCTCTGCTCCTCTTGTACCTATTTGCCACCCTACTCCACACCCACTTGCTGCCTCTCTTAAGTCCCTTCATACAGCTAAAACCAAGCTGTGATAGTGAACAACACTGCACAGATGTGGAGAGAAGTTAAAGAACAGCAGAGAGTCATTTACCTTGAAGAAGGGCTACTCTCAGGCTCAGCCTCAAACCTGCCTCAGTTCCTTCATGCTTCCCAGCAGGCTGCCAGCACCCTACCCATTCTTGGGAGTCTCCTGGCTTATCTATACTCTCTCTGCCTCGTCTCCCAATACCCTTGGCCCAAGGAAGGGGAAGAAGGTTGTTCCTTCCCAAAGCCTTTTTATTTTCAGCCCCAGAATAAGTAAGTGGGAACATCTATTTCCTTCAAGGGAAACTCCACCTGGAAAACAAGGTTTGAGCTTTATAAGCCAGATAAGGTAAGCGGAACAGTTAACAGTACATTTAGTAAAGTCAGAGTTAAATGTTAAACGATACCATATGTAGGAGATCAGCAGTTCAGCTTAAATTTGTATCAGGGGAAAGAATTTCTCCAGAATCTAGAACCTAACCTAGATTAGAATTTCTCTAATTTTTCAAGGGTGTGATCTTGTTAAGGATAACTCAGTTTACATTTCTAAACAGAATATTTAATATCTCAGTCTGCAGCATTTATTAGGTTTATGATGACTTTACAGTTTCCCTCAAGAAATATGAGTGGATACTTATTTATGCATCTAAAGGACCCAATATAGTGCTTTTCCTAAACAAAGACAATCTGCTGTGAAGTTGAAACAATGTCTCCACTCAAGTAAACACTGCTAGCAACGCCTCCTTCCACCAATAATGCTCCCGGGTTACCAGGCATCGGCATAAAGAAGGATTACTGACATGGAGGATGGTTTGGATGGGGGCTATGAAGGCTGGTTAGGGATGATAGGACCTGAAACAGATGCAAGGGATATTTACAAGGCATAATGCGTCAAAAAAGTGGGCAGGGATGGGAGCAGAAAAAGCCCACAATGGAAGCTTCCAAGAACAGGGAAAGGCTGAAAGAGAATCTGGATAAAGTGATGACACTGAAGCCAAAGGTAGAAACAATTTCTTAGTTACACTCTCAGACAGGAAAACTGAAAACCAACGCATTTAGGAATATACAAGTGAATGCGCCTTGACTTAGTAAGAGTTACATGTCAATGTGGTTGCAGATGAAATCATTTGAAAGGGGTAGGATTAAACAGAAAAGACTCTAAATTGGCAGTGTTTTAAACTGGGTTTTGATGAAGGGAAGGAATCCAGAATTATAAAGAAGGTTAGGAGTGGTAGTCCATGGTCCAAAAATCTACCCTCTTGCTAAGACTAAAGACCCGCTTTCTCGTCCCTCCAAGAGGGTCTCTTTCCTGTCTCACATTAAGTGTCCTTCTAGACGTTCTGGAAATCCACATTCACCAAAGTGCCCTGTGCTTTGTTGCAGTCTCCAAGACGTCAGGGAGTGACATGCAGACTTCCAAGATGATGTGGGAACCACTAACCCTTTCATCGCTCCTGGAAGAGAAGCCCACCAGAACGGCGCCAGGAGAGAACGCCTTCCGCAATGGAAGGGCCCAGCAGTGGATTATAAAAAATACCATTGTCGTTGAGTGACAACAAACCCTTCAGGCCTCTCGCCTCGGTCTCCAGAGAGTGAGGGGCCTGCAGAAGTCGCCATCCAAGGCGTGCCGACCAAATAAAGTTGCATTCTGTCCGCTTAGGACGTGAGCTGCCCGGTCGCTGGCAGGGTGGGCCGAGCAGAGCCCCTAGCTCCTAACTTGTCGCAGCAGGGGCCAGGATGCGGCCCCCGGGGCCCAGCGCCTGGCCCCGCCTCCGCCCGGCTGGGGGAGGAGCAGAGGGCGTGGCCGCGTCCCCTGGGGGCGAGGGCGGCCGGCAAAGCCGAGGAGGGCGGGCCTTGTCCCCGAGTGACGGGACGCCGGCCCAACCGGCGCCAGAGCACGAGGCCGGCCTTCCTGCAGCCTCTTCCGCTCACCGGCTGCGGCGCCTGGGACGGTTGCGGTGGGTCTGGGCGCTGGGAAGTCGTCCAAGATGATTAAAAAATTCGACAAGAAGGACGAGGAGTCTGGTACGCGCTGGGCTTCTGACGCCCACCCTCAGCCGCGGGGGCCCCTTCCCCCGCCGGCCGCCACCTGCTCTCCGGGACTGCGGACCCGGGGGCGTGGGCGCCGCTGTGCCAGGGGGCCGGAGCTGGAGCCCGGCCCCTCCCTCCGCCCCGCTCCGCTCCCGCCGGGGGCCTGCCCCTCGCCCCTCCCCCGGCCGCCCGGGCCACCCCTCGGGTCGCGCGCTCCCGCCCCCCGGCGCCCGCGCTCCGCATTGGGCTGCACAGGGTCTGCGTGTCGTCCCCTCCGCCCAACTCAGGCGCAGCCCCTCGGAGCCGCCCCCGCCCCGCTCACCGGGCGTGGGCTGCCGGCGGAGGGGCGGGCCCTTGGCAGGTGGCGGAGGGAGTGGGTGTGCGCGTGTGAGAGGCGGGGGATGCTGCTCGTTTTAGGCCCAGAGCAGCTCTGAGATCGACGGGACAGTGTGTGTGTGTGTAAATGAACTTTGAGGTGCCTGGTACCTTACAGTCTTTCTGGGGACCTTTGCTCTGTCCACTTCCCGGGGGCAAAACTGTCCCATGGTACGTAGATCATTTAACGCTCAGGCGTCCAAAAGTGAGTCGCGTCTGAATACCCGTCTTTGGTCCAGAGCAAATAGGGAAGATGCCAGGCTACCTTAAAACAAACAAACACACTCAGTGTTTGATAGGTGCCCTCACAGAGTGTGATCCAGGGTTGGGTTAGTAAACCTCCATGGCCCCTTTCAGCTTTAAGTTTATATGATTTTCTCCTAAACTCCCCTTTTCTGCCTCGCAGTAAATGTTAGAAACACATAAAATAGTGCTTGCCTTTGGGAAATCTAAAGGACCCTACCACAATCTCGTTAATCTTAGGCGTGTGGACATGACAGGTATTTGTAACATTCATATAAAAAGAGGACAGGGAAAGACGACACATTTCCCGCAGGGCTCCTGCAAAAGAGAAGTGTAAGTTCTTACAGGATGGCAATGACCGAGCTAGTACCAGCATCAAAATGATCTTATTCGATTTATATGCATATTAATAATGATCACCACTGATATCCAAGTGGTCACCTCACTTAGGTGAGATATCCCAAGCATTCAATACCCTTTTTTGGAATATAAGTTTGTGTAGGACAGCTGTTAAAGACATTTTTTGTTTTGTAATGTAGGTAGTGGCTCCAATCCTTTTCGGCATCTGGAGAAGAGTGCTGTCTTACAGGAGGTATGGCTTGGAAATATATTGTGTTCTTTCTTTTCTATTCCATTTTAGAATGGTGGGCAGAGAGGCCCTGAAATGTTGCGATCCAAAATAAGAATTAAGGAGTGTAACAGAGTTCAGAGTATGTAGACTTGAGGGAGAGGGAAGAGGGCTTCCTTGTTATAGAAGAGTCTAGAGTTTATAGAAAGGCAAAAACATGCAGACTCTGCCACATGTTGAGAATTGTAAATAAAACACTAGAAGAGGTGTTTAGTGCAAGGTTATCGAAGGAAGTTATAGATATTAAGCTCATCGTATTCAAACGATGTAAATAGATTTTGTGATTCTAACTTAACAGATGAAGCCCACAGAGTTGAAGCAGCAGGCCTAAGGGAATGAGTTAGAGTGTGGAATGGAAAATCAAGGCCATGTCTTATAAGTTATTAAATTGAATTAATATTAGTAATTCAATAATATTAATTGAATAATATTAGTAATTCAATAAATTGAATTAATAATAAATTGAAAACTGTAAGCAGCTAACATTATTTGGATGTAGTGATTAAAATAGATAATGGTCTTTATTAAAGTTGGTTTTCTGTCATCTTTGGTAGAAGATACACTGTGTATAGCAGTGGTTTTTGTTTCCATAGGCTCGTCTATTCAATGAAACACCCATCAATCCAAGAAGATGTTTGCATATTCTTACAAAGATTCTTTACTTACTGAACCAGGTAAACTATTTTGATTTTCCTCAGATTTGTGTCCTGGAATAGAATATATGACATGCAGTGAAATGCTTTCTGGAAAGTATTATTATTTATTTTTAAAAAATTCACTTAATCTTAAAATCTACAATGTTTAAGGTAATAATATATCAAACTTCTTGAGGACAAGGATTATGACATATACTTCTTTTTTAGTCATGAGGTCCTGAACCAGTTAAACACGTTGTAGATTCTTAACACTGATATGAATTTAACAAGGATTAAGAAATATTTAACAAGTTGATGTTACGACATGTTGTTTAGATGTCTTTATATCCCTCCAAAAATATAGTACAAAATCCTACACAAATTCCAGATAGATATTTTACCCTTTTTTTGTTGGGAGGGTAATAATAGTGATGTTTTAAAGCTTTGATTTTAATATTTAGATTTTATATTTGTGATGCCTACTCTACTGTTAAAAACGATATGATTCTGGGCTTAACTGTTTTATACCTTAATGTCCTTTTCTGTAAATGGGGATTATGATAGTACTTGTTTTATAAAGATGTTGTGATTAAATGAGGTAATAAACGTAACGCATTGAGCATAGTCCTGGACACACAGTAAGCATTTGGTACTAGCCTTCATTCAGTCATTCAGCAGATAGTTATTACATACCTGCTATGTCCTATGCACTGTTTTAAGCACTGGGCATATAGCAGACAAAAACCAACAAAAATATTTGCTTTAATGGAATGTAGATTCTATTTGCTGTTATTATTGTTAAATTTTTTTTTTTCGCTTTTTTTGCTTCAGACTAAAAATCTCATGAAATGTCTAGGTTCTTAGAAAATTTGATTTCATTTCTTAGATTCATATATATACATAGACACACACCCACACGCATACACACACACAAGCACATGTAAACATACACATACATATGTACTTAAGGCGGTTTACATGTGGTGCTAAGACGACTATGGTTTCCAATTTGAATTCCATGAGAATATTTTATCTTTACTCTGTTTCATGACTGAAGACCTCATCCAGAGACATCATAAAGTTTTATAGTTTGCAAATGGAGACTGAGCAACAAGTACATACATTTGAATAAAATAGATGTATTTACAAATGTCATATCCCTCTCTGTAATGTATTAGAAACACTTAAGGCAAAGTCAGTTTAACTTTTCATAGCACACATTTGTGTCGAAGTTGGCTAAATCCATTATATAAACAGAGTTTTGAGTAGTTGAAGTTGGTTCAGAGTAGCATATACTTTTATATTGGCCACAATCTCTTTGATGGGCAACTTATGTTGAAACATTTAGTTATCTTGATAGGGAAATTACCAAGGACAGTCTGGCACATAAACAGGTTTGGGAACTTTAGTTTTATCTTTTGCCTAGTTCTTGGTAGTGCTTTATGGAAAAAAATAGTTGTAAATTTCTACCAGAGTTGACATATCCATATATTCTCTGAGTTTCAAGTCAAAAAATAGGGACTTAGGACTTACTAATGTGACTTGAAAAGTACATGGATTTCTATGTGTTCACTAAATATTTATGAAAGAAAGAGAGGGAAATCTGATTATGAGCAACTTGGGTCTTCTGATTTAAGTAATTGTAAACTCTTATTATGCTTTGTCTTTCATCCTAAAATTTCAAAGTTTTTCATAAAAATTTGTTTATTCTACCTATGACAGATAGATTGAAGACTAGTTATATTCTGTGTGAAATATGAAAGTGATTAAGCCTAACATATTATAGGATTGCTTTTAATGAAGAAATTGAACGTTGAGATGGTAATATTTCAGGTGGTCTGTGATCCGCAGTGCTTTGACTGTTAGTGAAATAGGTTATCAGACACCTTGCTACTAAAAAAAAATGGTTCCCAGATCAGCAGCATTTGCATCACTGGGAGCTAGTTAGAAATGCAAAGTTTCGGGCTTTATCACAGAGCTGCTGAATTAGAATCTGCATTTTGGCAAGATCCTCGTGATTGATTAAGCACATTAAAGTTATGATCCAAAGGGGCTTGCGCGAGTGTCTTGAGATCTGTTGGCAGCCCCTTAAGCCAACTTTTATATGACTAATCTCGTTCCTGCTCCTTTGGTTGGTCCTTTTTAGCCATGTTTTCTGGGATTCCTAATAGACAGTTCTTTACGGTTTAATATTATTGTGCTCCTTTGATGTGTCAGGCTTTGTGCTGGGCATTGGATTATAGAAACGTATAAGGTACGCTCTCTGCTCAGAGGCAGGTAACAGTAACATCTTATTCTGATTAGGAACTCAACTTGCTATCATTTTCTACCTCCTTATAAATCACTGTTCTTCTGGGAAATTAAAATAGTTCTTGCCAAAAAGTTAGAGACCACTATTCCAGAACTTTTATAGCATGGTGTGTGATACTGAATTGTTTTAAATAAGAAGCGGATAAATGGTTATGCAGGTTTATAAATTGAAAGCCAGAAAAATAGCAAAAGGCAGAATATTTACAAAGTGGTTTTTTCCTGAGCTCTAAAAGATTTTTGCATAAATAAAGAGAAAATCCTTAATATACTTTTTGTGAAGTTTAAGGGGTTGTTTTGCATTTTACTTAGGGTGAGCACTTTGGAACTACGGAAGCCACGGAAGCCTTCTTTGCAATGACTCGATTGTTTCAATCTAATGATGTAAGTCTTGTTTTTTTATTCTTCTGGGCTGAAAAACCTCCTTTTATTTGTTTTCCTTGGGGAACTTAGAGTGTTCCAAATTAGGGAAGGTTGTTTGAAATGTTTAAAATTACTTAAAAGGTGTTTGTATTCATAGAACTTATAAATGTTCATTAAAGAACATTTGAAAGAATGAACGTGTATGGTATAAAGCTCTTCACCCACAGATCTACCATGCAGTCGTAAAAGCTTTCAATACCCAGCTTCTGGCATGACACTGCAAAGATGGAGTAGTGTAGAAGTCAGTGGACATAGCTGCCACACCTTCAAGTTCTTAGTCAAGTTTCTGGGAGACCCGGTGTTGCTGTTGGTCAGCTGGCCTGGCAATTGAGAAGAACTGAGTGGCCAAGAGGACATGGAGTAGGAAAAGAGAAGAGTGAGAACAGACTGAAACTGTCAGCACCTCTGTGTCTCTCTCTCATTGCCTTAGACCACCTTGACTTTCAGAACGCAACGGCTGTGCTTTACTTCTGTCTTCTAAATGTGGCACATATTTCTCTTTTGCTCAGCTCTAGTTCAGAACCATACAGTGAAGGGGATTCCAGGATATATATATATATATATATCTCCTAGCTTTTTGTTGACAAATTTGCACAAATCTAGCAGTACTTTTGGTATGTATCACGTATCATCACAGGCCACATTTTGTGCCCGGGCCCCAGGACCTTCTGGGGTTTGAGTCTGGTTTTATGTCTAGAGAGTGAGAGGTTTTGAGAGTAGGTCCTCAGGAACATGAGCAGTCCCTTGTAAGGCAACCATCTCAGGATAAGCCGTTACACATTCTTTGGGCAAAGGGAGACTAATTTCCTCAGACAGTGGATGAAGATCGGCCTCAACTTGCGAAGGAGTCTTGGAGGAATTTAGGAGTTCAGGGTACTCAGCTTCATCAGAGTCTGCCCATATGTCCCCATCCCAATTTTCAGGGCCCCACTCCGTCCCAATTAAGGTCCTAACTTTAACATAAGATATCTCACAAGGGTGTGAATTGCATTTGCATCGTAATTCAACCTCCTGTAGGATGTGCTTTTCAGAAATCTCAGCCCTGTGTTCACATGACATAGGGCTTTCTATTAAGGCATTAGAGAAAGTTTCTAGTCCCTTATCCAGATCTTGAACTATGAATTTAAAACTGAGCTCATCATTTTCTTTTACCAAGTTCTCCAGTGTACTTAGAAGCAACTAACCCATTATACAACTAATTTTTACAAAAATGTTCTATGGCAGCAACTACTGGGTTACGCAAAGACTTGTCTTCTATAGGTTCTTGATTATACTTGTCTAGAGGTGATAACTTGTTTTACCACTGCATGCCATAGACTACTAGTGTCCCCTTTACCAGTGGAAACAGGGTCGTTAATGCCTTTTATCAAATCAGAGAAGCAATTTCAGATTCCTATCCTTAAGGTCCTGTTTCCCTTTAACTACTCCCTGTACCAAAAATTCAGGGTTTAATCAAGGAAGCAGAACTACTATGATTATTATAGAATTAATTATTAGTGAAATTGGACTAGAAAACTAGGCATTTCAAGCTGCTGGAGTAGGGCCACAGAGAGGAACTATTATAAAAGTATGGAAGGCTGTTGCCTCTTTGTGACTCTGAATTTGTAGCCCAAGCGTCTGGTAGTGGGCTTGAGGTTGCTGTTGCTCAGAGGGCTGGCAGTGGGGAAGAAGAGCTGGACATGGGGCAAAGAAGAGGATGCAGAGCAGGGAAGAAAGAGTAAGGACAAACTGGAAGCCTCTAGCACAGAGATTGTATTAAGAAAAGAAGGCATGAAATAGTTTTCTAGGAAATGGATTGGGCAAATGTGGGATTGTCGGACAGGATGAACTGCCCCTTGAAGTTAGTGGTCATGAATTTAAAGTATTACCAGGTAGCATGGTGAATGTTTTTCTCCATCTACAGCCTTCAGGTTAAGGCATGGAACAGTTAAAGAGATTGGGTTTAATCGGGGTTGGGGTTTTGCCAGGTTAGTAAACAGAGGGAGAAGCAAGGAAGTTGAGCGATTGAAATATTCACTATGGAATCTCTGTTTGGTTAGGAGGCAAGTGAGAACAGGGACTAATATTTAAAAAAAATAAGGGAAGTAACCTGGGGTCTATATATGCAACTAGGAACAGTGGCAGGTGATGCAGTCTAGCGGCAGAAGTGTTAAAGCCAGAGTTTTTTAGGGAGGAAGGAGATACAGTGAAAGAAGCCAGTGCAGTGATTTTGAAAAGACAATGAGGATCAACTTGGACAGCTTCACCACTTATAGGTCTGGTAGATGAAGGTAGGAGAGAAAACAGCCACCATCTGAGAGGGCTGCAGGGGAATCCTCAGGGGAGAGCCAGGTTTTAGTTAGAGAAAAGATGGGAACATTCAGAGGAGAGGAAAGGCTATAAGGGGTTTTGCTGATGAAAGAGCCAGAGAACATGATGGAGGGGTTTGGGATTTGGGGAAGGATGGCAGACGGAGTCAGATTAGGTGCTGCACCTGGCTGCATGGCGGTGTGTGTCCACGTGACGAGTACTGACCAGGCTGTTTGAGTTTTTTTGTAGTGACTGAGGTGGGTAACCGTGCACAGCATGATGTGATTCATTTCAGTGGTCCCTTAGGCAGAACATGGAGTTGAGAGTGTGATTTTTGGAGGGAAAGGAGAGGTGGGGCCTTTGCCAGCAGCATGTGGAGCTCCTTCCCATCCCAGCCTTCCTTTACTAGAGGGTAATTACTGTCTTGAGATTGGTGTCCTCCTATCCGTGTTTGTTACATGTGTTTGTATGCATAATCTATACTTCGTGTTTTTGTGTGTTTTAAAATATAATGTTGTAAATGATGTCATTTTCGTATTATTTTGTGGTTTTAAAAATTAATATATTTTTGAGGTCTACCCACTTACTACATATACTACTTTATACAGTTTCATTACTGAATGGAATTGCAGTGTGTGAATATACGGTCTTCCTATTTATTTATCCATTCTCCCATGGGCAGATAAATGAGTTGCTCTCACTTTTTTGGTGTTACACGTAATGTTTATGTACATGTCTTCTTGTGCACATAGTGAGAATTTTTCTGGGGTAAGTACCTACGAGTGGAATTTCTAGGTAATGCTAGTTATTCGATCTTGTTAAATTGATCTTAAAAGGTTGTACTAATTTACACAGATGCTACTCCAAATCCTCACCTGGCTCCTGATAATAATTTCTTATCATCAGAGCTAATTATTTGTAAAATGGCATTTCTTTGTGGTTTTAATTTGCATTTTCATTATCACTGCTGAAACTGAAACTTTTCGTATATTTAGTGACCATTTTACTTTCCTCCTCTGTGAATTGTTCATATTCTTTGCTTATTTATATTCCTCCTACGGGTTTGTAGGTTTAAAATTTTTTAATTTTAATCTTTTTTAAAAAATCAGCTTTATTGAATATAATTTATATCAAATAAAATTCACCACTTTTAAGTGTACAATTCAGTGAGTTTTGACCAACATATGGTGTCATGGAACCATCCCCACAGTCGTGATATAGAAACTTTTCATCAGCCCAGAATGTGTCCCCATGTTCCTTTGTTGTCCGTGTCCTCCCTCAACCTCTAGCACCTGGCAACCACTGATCTACTTTCTTTTTTTTTTTGAGGAAGATTAGCCCTGAGCTAACATCTGCTGCCAATCCTCCTCTTTTTGCTGAGGAAGACTGGCCCTGAGCTCACATCCGTGCCCGTCTTCCTCTACTTTATGTGTGGGACGCCTGCCACAGCATGGCTTGCCAAGCGGTGCCATGTCCGCACCCAGGATCTGAACCGGCAAACCCTGGGCCGCTGAAGTGGAACGTGCCAACTTAACTGCTGTGCCAACTTAACTGCTGCGCCACCTGGCCAGCCCCTGATCTACATTCTGACACATAGTTTTGCATTTCCTAGAATTTCATTTAGATTTAATCATACAGCATATAGTCTTTTATGACTTTTATGTCTTATTTCTTTCACTTATCTTATAGCTTTTGAGATTGATCCAAGTGTTGTGTGTATCAGTAGTTTGTTCATTTTTATTGGAGGTAGTTTAATTTATTCATCGATTCACAACTTAGTGGATATTTGAGTTATTTACAGTTTATGGTTATTGTGAAGAAAGCTGTTAAAAATACTCAAGTGCAAGTCTGTGTGGACCTATGTTTTCATTTTCTTTGTTCATATCTGGAGGTGGCATTGTTGAGTTTGCATTTCCTTAACGATGACTGTATTAAGGAAACATATGCTTATTTGCCATCTATGTATTTTCTTTGCTGAAGTGTCTGTTCGAATCTTTTACTTGTTTTTTTGTTTTTTAATCTGATTGTCTTCTTATTGAGTTGTAAGTGTTCTTTATATTTTCGGGTTACGAGACCGTTATCAGATAGATGTTTTGTAAATATTTCCTCCCAGTCTGTGGCTTGCCTTTTCTTCACTTACCGCTGTCATCTTCTTTTTTTCCCCTAAAGATTGGCACCTGAGCTAACATGGGTTGCCAGTCTTACTTATTTGTTTTTCTTCTTCTTCTCCCCAAAGCCCCCCAGTACATAGCTGTGTATTCTAGTCGTGAGTGCCTCAGGTTGTGCTATGTGGGACGCTGCCTCTGCATGGCCTGATGAGCGGTGCCATGTCCGTGCCCCGGATCCGAACTGGCTAAACCCCGGGCCGCCAAAGCAGACCGCGCGAACTTAACCATTCAGCCATGGGGCGGCCCCTGCTTCTTCTTTTTAAGTATAATTTACAGACAACAAAATTCACCCTTTTTAGGGTATAGTTGTATGAGTTTTGACAAATGCATACAGTAGTATTATCACCCCTCTGCAATCAAGACTGAGAAGATTTGATCGCTCCAACAAGTTCCCTCATGCCTCGTTGTAAGGTCTATTCCTCCTGTCCTCAGCCCCCAGCAACCACTAATCTCTTTTCTTTCCTTATACTTTTGCCTTCCAGGAAGTCCTAAGAATGACATACTGAGTAAAGCCTTAGGAGTCTTCTTTTCAGTCACTTAGCATGGTGCATTTGAGATTTGTCCATGCTGTTGTTGGTATCAGTAGTTTACTCCCTTTTATTTCATGGTAATATTCCATTGTGTGGATGTACCTCAGTTTGTTTATCTGTTCACCAGTTGAAGGATATTTGGGTTGTTACCAGTTTTTGGTGGTTATGAATAAAGTTGCTATAAATATTCATGGTAAAGTTTTTGAACGTAAGTTTTTATTTCTCTTGGGTAAATATCTGGAGTGGGATTGCTGGGTCTTACAGTAGGTGTATGTATGTTTAATTTTGTAAGAAACTGCCAACCCATTTTCCAAAGTGACTGTACCATTCCCACCACCACTGTAGGAAAGTTCTAGTTGTTCTGCGTTCTGGTCAGCACTTGGTATTGTCTTTAACTTTAGCCTTTCTAATAGGTGTGTAGTGGTATCTCTTTGTAGTTTTAATTTGCATTTTCCTGGTGACCAGTGATCTCAAACATCTTTTCATGTGCTTTTTTTTGCCTTCCATGTATCTGCCATGGTAAAGCATCTGGTCATATCTTTTACCTGTTTTTAATAATTTGGTTGTATATTTTCTTTCTTTTTTGGAAGAGGAAGATTGGCCCTGAGCTAACATCTGTTGCCAATCTTCCTCTTTTTGCTTGAGGAAGATCGTCACTGAGCTAACATCTGTGCCATTCTTCTTCTGTTCTATGTGGTATGCCGCCACAGCTTGGCTTGATGAGCTGTGCTAGGTCCACACCTGGGATCTGAGCCTGTGAACCCCAGGCTGCCAAAGGAGAGCACGTGAACTTAATCACTGTGCCACTGGGCCAGCCCCTGTATTTTCTTAAATTATTGAATTTTGGGAGGTTATTATATATTCTGGATACAAGTCCTTTATCAGATATGTTTCCCAGATATTTTCTCCCAGTCTGTGGCATGTTTTTTCACTTTCCTAGTCTTTCAAACAGCAGAAGTTTTTAATTTTGATGAAGTCCAGTTTATCAATTTTTTTGTTGTGGATTGTTCTTTTGATGTGTATTGTAGAAATCTTTGCCTAACTCGAGGTCACAGAGATTTTCTTCTATGTAATTTTTCTAGGCATTTTGTAGTTTTTATATCTTACAATTATTGTTATTTTAAGATCCGTTTTGAATTAAATTTTGTATATGATATAAACTAAGGGTTAGATTTCTTTTCATCTCCTTGCTCTTCCTCCCTCCATTATCTCTTCCTTTTGCTTCTACTTTCTTTTCTCAGCAAATGGTCCTGGAATAGTTGCATATCAATATGGAAGGAAGAGGAGGTGGAGGAAATGGTGATTGAGTTACATTGACACATTGGAACATTCTGTTTTGTTTCATTGATCTATATGTCTGTTCTTATGCTAGTACCACATTGTCTTGATTACTGTAGCTTTAGAGTAAGTTTTAAATCAGATAGAGCATGTTTTCCTATTTTTTTCTTTTTCAAAATTTTTTTGGCTCTTCTAGGTTCTTTGTATTTCCATATGAATTTTAGAATCAGCTTGTCCATTTCTACTAAAAAAATGCATGCTGGAACTTTAATGGGGATTGCATTGAATCTAGTGAGCAATTTGAGGAAATTGACATAACATTATTGAGTTTTCTGATCCACATACATGGTATATATCTCCCTTTATTCAGGTCTCCAATTTCTGTCAGCAGTATTATAGCTTTCAGCATGCAAGTCTTATACATATTTTGTGAAATTTACCCCTAAAGTAGTTAATAATTTTTTATACCACAGTAGACCCCGTTTTCTGCAGGGGATATGTTCTAAGACCCCCCGGTGGATGCCTGAAACTGTGGAGAACCAAATCTTATATGTACTATGTTTTTTCCTATACATCTATACCTTTGATAAAGTTTAGTTTATAAATTAGGCACAATAAGAGATTAACAACAATAACTAATAATAGAATAGTTATAACAATATACTGTAATAAAAGTTATGTGAATGTGGTCTTTCTCAAAATTGTACTGTACTTAGTGACCCTTCTTCTTGTGCTGATGTGAGATAATAAAATGCCTACATGATGAGATGAATTGAGGTGAATGATGCAGGCGTTCTGATGTAGCATTAGGCTACTGCTGACCTTCTGACAGTAAGTCAGAAGGAGGATCCTCTGCTCCCACACCATGGTTTGACTGCAGGGAGTTGAAACTGTGGAAAGTGAAATTGCAGATAGAGGGGACTCACTGTATTGAATCTGTATTGTTTGTAGGTAGTCTATAGAAATTAAATTGATTTTTGTGTATTGACTTGTTTCCTGTGATCTTTTTTTGTCTTTTTTGTGGAAGATTAGCCCTGAGCTAATATCTGCCACCAATCTTTTTGCTGAGGAAGATTGACCCAGAGCTAACATCTGTGCCCATCTTCCTCTACTTTATATGTGGACGCCTGCCACAGCATGGCTTGGTAAACAGTGTGTAGGTCCACACCTGGGATCTGAACCAGCGAACCCTGGGCTGCCAAAGTGGAACTTAGCTTCTGTGCCACTGGCCAGCCTCTGTTTCCTGTGATCTTGTTAAATTCATTTATTAGTTCTAGGAGTATTTTGGGAGATTCCTTAGGATTTACTTTTTCCTTTTTAATCTGTATGCCTTTTATTTGTTTATCTTATCTTCTTATCTTGCACTATTATACAGTGTGAATAGAAGTGATGGCAGGGGACACCCTTGCTTTGTTCCTGATCTTAAGGGGAAGATGTTTAGTCTTTCACCATTAAGTAGGATGTTAGCTCTAAGTTTTTCATAGGTGACCTTTATCAGATTGAGGGAGTTCTTTTCTATTCCCAGTTTGTGGAGAGATTTTTTTCATGAATGAGCAGTGAATTTTGTCAAATATTTTTTAAAGATATCCATTGGATTATCATATTTTATCTTTTTAGTATATTAGTATGGTGAGGTGCGTTTATTTATTTTCTTGGAACATATAAAATCTTTGGTTTCTGTTTGTTAAAATTGGTTAAGGAATTTTGAGTCTGTGGTCTTGAAATATATTGATCTGTAGTTTTTTCTTATGATGTTTTTGTCTGGGTTTTGTATTTGAATAATACTAGCCTCATAAAATGAATTGGGAAGTGTTTCTTCCCGTTCTGCTTTCTGGAAGAGTTTTTTGTACGATCATTATTAATTTTTCCTAAAACATTTGATGGGGTTCACTATTGAAGTCATTTTCTTTGTGGGAAAATTTTTAATAATTAACTCCATTAAAAAGAAATAGATATGGTGTTATTCAGATTATTTGTCTTCTTGAGTGGGCTCTGGTAGTTTATGTCTTTCAAGGAATTTGTCCATTTCATCTAAATAGTTGAACTCTATTGGCATAAAACTATTCATAATAGTCCCCTATTCTTTTATTGTTTGTAGGATCTGTAGTGATGTCTCTTCTTTCATTCTGATATTGGTAATTTGTATCTTCTCTCTTTCGTTCCTGGGAGGTTTGTCTAGAGATTTGTAAACTTTATTGATCTCTTCATAGAACCAGATGTTTATTCTGGTATTTTTTCTCTATTAATTGTTTTTCTCTTCCAAACATTGTGCAAAAAAACCAGAATGCTGAAAAATCAAGCCAAGGGCCGGCCTAGTGGTACAGCGGTTAAGTTCATATATTCTTCTTCGGCAGCCTGGGGTTCACTGGTTCGGATCCTGGGTGTGGACATGGCACCGCTTGGCAAGCCATGCTGTGGTAGGCGTCCCACATATAAAGTGGAGGAAGGTGGGCGTGGATGTTAGCTTAGGGCCAGTCTTCCTCAGCAAAAAGATGTTAGCTCAGGGCTAATCTTCCAAAAAAAAAAAAAAAATAAGCCAGAAGAAGGAAAAAAAAAAAAGGAAAGAAGGAAGCATAGATCAAAAAGCAGGAGAGCCACCCCTGATGGCCTAGTGGTTAAAGTTCGGCGCACTCCGCTTCAGCAGCCTGGGTTCTCTTCCTGGTCGCAGAACCACACCACTCATCTGTCAGTAGCCATGCTGTGGTTGTGGCTCACATAGAAGAATTAGAATGACTTACAACTAGGAAATACAACTATGTACTGGGGCTTTGGGAAGGAAAAGAAAAAGAGGAAGATTGACAGCAGATGTTAGCTCAGGATGAATCTTTCCCTGCAAAAAAAAAAAGCAAGACAAATATAAATCATATAATATGTAGATATAGACCCAAATGTATCATTATCTACATTAAATGTAAATGAACACAAAGAACATTTACAAAATTGACTATATACTGGGCCATAAAGGAAGACTCAACAAATTTCAAATCTTATGGACTGGGTTCTCTAAATACAATGGATTAATGTCGGAAATTAATAATAGGAGAATAACTAGATAATTCACCATATGTTTTGATATTAATAACACATTTCTGTTGTTTCCAGCCTTGATGGAATAAAGGGGCTAGATTTACCCTGCTACCATAGATACCTAGAAAATCAAACAAAATATATTACATGGTAGTTTTTGGAGATTAGATTAACAGGCCTTCCAGGACTGTGATCTGAAGAAAAAAAAAAAAACAAGATGAGCCCTAGGATTGCACCAGCTCGTTGACCAGAGGCAGATTACAGGCCTTATGTCGGGGGGGCATGCGGAAAAAGAGCATAGCTTTCCCTCTGAGTTGAGAGCACAGATGGGGTTTGGGGAAGCCAAGAGAGCCCTAATTTGTAGGGCAGAGTACAAGGGAGGAAAGAGGTGAGGGGAGAAGGAGAGAGGGAAGAAAGGAAGGAGATAGTTCCAGTGATCTGCTGAGGGGCTCCCCTTGAATCTTGGGATAAGAACTGATCTGTGCATGCGTAAAAGGGAACTACCCAAGGCCAAAGAAAGAATCACCAGAACACAGGGCTGAGAATAGTTCATATTCCCACCAGTGAGAGTGGAAAGGCCTTGTCGTCTGGTATAGTTCTCAGAAAGGTATCATTCAGTAGTGGGAATATATTAGCCTTAGACTAAAGCTTAAAAAAGCTTAAAAGCAACCCTCAAAAGTGGAACACCGATCCCAGGAGCATGATTGCTGGATCAAATAGTAAGAGTATGTTTAGTTTTGTAAGAAACTGCCAAACCACCTACCAAAGGGGCTGTACTGTTTTCATTCCCACCAACAGCGAGTGAGAGTCTCTGTTGTTCCACATCCCCATCAACATTTGGTGTTGTCACTTCCAGATTTTGGCCATTCTATTAGGAGTGTAGTGGTATCTCATTGTTTTAATTTGCCTTTCCCTGATGACATTATGATGTGGAGCATCTTTTCATATACTTGTTTGCCATCTGTTTATCTTCTGAAGTGAGGTGTCTGTTAAGATATTTGGCCCATTTTTTAATCAAGTTGTTTTTCTTATTTTTGACTTTTAAGAGTCTTTTGTATATTTTGGGTAAAGTCCTTTCTCAGATATGTGTTCTGCAAATATTTTCTGCCTGTCTATGGCTTGTCTTCTCAGCCTCTTGACATTGTCTTTTGCAGAGCAGAAGTTTTTAATTTTAATAAAGGCTAGCTTACCCATTATTTCTTTTATGATCGTGCCTTTGGTGTTGTATCTGAAAAGTCATCACATGCCTAAGGTCATCTAGGTTATCTTCTGTATTGTCTTCAAGGAGTTTTACAGTTTTGTATTTTACATTTAGGTCTGTGATCCACTTTGAGTTAATTTTTGTGAAGGGTGTAAGGTCTGTCTAGGTTCATTTTTTTGCATGTGGGTGTCCATTTGTCCCAGCACCATTTATTGAAGAGACTGTCTTCGCCACATTGTATGCCTTTGCTTCTTTGTCAAAGATCAGTTGACTTTATTTATGTGGTGTATTTCTGGGTTGTGTCTTCTGTTGCATTGATATATTTGTCTGTTCTTTCACCAATACCACACTGTCTTCTTCATTCCTTGCTATGTTTCTGAGTTATTAGCTAGAATAATTTTCCCTGTGCTTGAACAATATACCATTTAGAATCTTGCTCTTCCTAGACTTTAGATACTTTATCCTATGCCAGTAAGATCCTGGGTTTATTCTTCTGTGGCTATGAGTTGTTTATTTTTCCATTTATGAACTTCCCTTCATTTTGCCCTTGGCTATCTATTTAAATTTTTTGTTCCTATTTTATTCAGCATCTTTGTGTATTTATTTAGGCTGTATGTTTTAGTGGTTACAAGCACATCTTTGCCAACACTTTGTGTTGTCACTCTTTAATTTTAGCCATTTTGGTGGGTGTGAGGTGGTATCTGAAATGTGGTCTTTTTTTAAAAAAAATTTTTATTGAGTTAACAATAGGTTACAATCTTGTGAAATTTCACTTGTACATTATTGTCTGTCACTTGTGTTGTAGGTGCAACCTTTCACCCTTTGTGCCCACCCCCCACCCTGTCTTTCCCCTGGTAGCCACTAATCTGTTCTCTTTGTCCACATGTTTAAATTCCTCATATGAGTGGAGTCATACAGAGATTGTCCTTCTCTGTCTGGCTTATTTCACTTAATATAATTCCCTCAAGGTCCATCCATGTTGTTGCAAATGGGACAGTTTTGTTCTTTTTTATAGCTACGTAGTATTCCCTTGTATATATATATACCGCATCTTTTTTATCCAATCATCTGTTGATGGGCACTTTGGTTGCTTTCACATCTTGGCTGTTGTAAATAATGCTGCAGTGAACGTTGGGGTGCATGGGACTTTTGGAATTGCTGACTTCAAGCTCTTTGGATAGCTACCCAGTAGTGGGATAGCTGCATCGTGTGGTAGTTCTATTTTTAATTTTTGAGGAATCTCCATGCTGTTTTCCATAGTGGCTTCACCAGTTTGCATTCCCACCAGCGGTGTATGAGGGTTCCTTTTTCTCCACAACCTCGCCAACATTTGTTACTATTTGTTTTAGTTATTTTTGTCATTCTAATGGGCGTAAGGTGATATCTTAGTGTAGTTTTGATTTGCCTTTCCCTGATGATCAGCGATGATGAGCATCTTTTCATGTGCCTATTGGCCATCCGTATATCTTCTTTGTAGAAGTGTCTGTTCATGTCTCCTGCCAATTTTTTGATTGGGTTGTTTAATTTTTTGTTGTTGAGTTCTTTATATGTCATGGATATTAAGCCTTTGTTGGATGTATTACTTGCAAATATTTTTTCCCAGTTAGTGGGTTGTTTTTTTGTTTCAACCTTGTTTTCCCTTGCCTTGAAGAAGCTCTTTAGTCTGATGAAGTCCCATTTGTTTATTCTTTCTATTGTTTCCCTTCTCTGAGAATACATGGTGTCTGAAAAGATCCTTTTAATACTGATGTTAAAGAGTGTACTGCCTACATTTTCTTCTAGAAGCCCTGTGGTTTCAGGTCTCAGCTTTAGGTCTTTGATCCATTTTGAGTTTATTTTGGTGAATGGTGAGAAAGAATGGTCAATTTTCATTCTTTTACATGTAGCTTTCCAGTTTTCCCAGCACCGTTTGTTGAAAAGACTTTCTTTTCTCCATTGTATGCCCTCAGCTCCTTTGTCAAAGATTAGCTGTCCATAGATGGGTGGTTTTATTTCTGGGCTTACAATTCTGTTCCATTGATCTGTGCACCTGTTTTTGTACCAGTACCATGCTGTTTTGGTTACTGTAGCTTTGTAGTATGTTTTGAAGTCAGGGGTTGTGATGCCTCCAGCTCTGTTCCTCTTTCTCAGGATTGCTTTAGCAATTTGGGGTCTTTTGTTGCCTCATATGAATTTTAGGATTCTTTGATCTATTTCTGAAAGGTTGTCACTGAGATTCTGATTGGGATGGTGTTGAATCTATAGATTGCTTTAGGTAGAATGGACATTTTAACTATGTTTATTCTTCCAATCCATGTACAT
The DNA here is from genome assembly GCF_021613505.1 of Equus quagga. Classification (NCBI taxonomy): domain Eukaryota; kingdom Metazoa; phylum Chordata; class Mammalia; order Perissodactyla; family Equidae; genus Equus; species Equus quagga. The sequence continues at coordinate 109,635,106 of NC_060274.1, read as the reverse complement.
GGAATGTCTTTTCATCTCTTTATGTCGTCATCCATTTCTCTCAGAAAAGCCTTATAATTTTCATTGTATAGGTGTTTCACTTCCTTAGTTAAATTCACCCCGAGGTATTGTATTCTTTTTGTTGCGATTGTGAATGGTATTGTGTTCTTGAGTTCTTTTTCTGTTAGTTCGTTATTAGAGTATAAAAATGCTACTGATTTATGTAAATTGATTTTATACCCTGCAACTTTGCTGTAGTTGTTGATTACTTCTAAAAGTTTTCCAGTGGATTCTTTGGGGTTTTCTATATATAAGATTATGTCATCTGCAAACAGCGAGAGTTTCACTTCTTCGCTCCCTATTTGGATTCCTTTTTCTTGCCTAATTGCTCTGGCCAAAACCTCCAGTACTATGTTAAATAAGAGTGGTCATAGAGGGCATCCTTGTTTCGTTCCTGTTTTCAGGGGGATGGCGCTCAGTTTTTGCCCATTGAGTAATAATTTTGGCTGTGGGTTTGTCATATATGGCCTTTATTATGTTGAGGTAGTTCCCTTCCGTGCCCATTTTGTTCAGAGATTTTATCATAAATGGCTGTTGGATCTTGTTGAATGCTTTCTCTGCATCTATTGAGATGATTATATGGTTTTTATTCCTCAGTTTGTTGATGTGGTGTATCACATTGATTGATTTGCAGATGTTGAACCATCCCTGTGTCCCTGGTATGAATCCCACTTGATCGTGATATATGATCCTTTTGATGAATTGCTGTATTCGGGTTGCCAAAATTTTGTTTAGAATTTTTGCATCTATGTTCATCAGCGATATTGGCCTGTAGTTCTCCTTTTTCATGCTGTCCTCGTCAGGCTTTGGTATCAGTGTGATGTTGGCCTCGTAGAATGTGTTAGGAAGTGTTCCATCCTCCCTAATTTTTTGGAATAGCTTGAAAAGGATAGGTATTAAATCCTCTCTGAAAGTTTGGTAGAATTCCCCAAGAAACCATCTGGTCCTGGGGTTTTATTCTTTGGGATGCTTTTGATTGATGTTTCAATCTCTTTCCTTGTGATTGGTCTGTTCAAATTGTCTGCTTCTTCTTGAGTGAGCTTTGGGAGATTGTAGGAGTCCAATAATTTATCCATTTCCTCTAGGTTATCCATTTTCCTGTCATATAGTTTTTCATAGTATTCTCTTATAATCCGTTGTATTTCTGTGGAGTCTGTTGTTATTTCTCCTATTTCATTTCTGATTTTGTTTATTTGAGCTTTCTCTTTTATTTTGTAAGTCTGGCTGGGGTTTGTCAATTTTATTTATCTTCTCAAAGAACCAGCTCTTTGTTTCATTGATCCTTTCTACTGCCTTTTTTGTTTCAGTAGCATTTATTTCTGCTCTGATTTTTATTATTTCTCTCCTTATGCTGACTTTGGGCTTTGTTTGTTGTTCTTTCTCTAATTCAGTTAGCTGTGGTTTAAGATTGCTGATTTGGGATTTTTCTTGTTTGTTAAGATGTGCCTGAATTGCGATGAATTTTCCTCTTGATACAGCTTTTGCTGCATCCCATATGAGTTGGTATGGTATGTTATCGTTTTCATTTGTCTCCAGGTATTTTTTGATTTCTTCTTTAATTTCTTCAATGATCCATTGCTTGTTCAGTTGTTTAGTCTCCACATCCTTGTGCCTTTCTCAGCTTTTTTCTTGTAATTAATTTCTAGCTTTATAGCATTATGATTGGAGAAGATGCTTGTTATTATTTCAATTTTTTAAAATTTGTAGAGGCTTGCCTTGTTTCCCAACATATGGTCTATCCTTGAGAATGTTCCATGCGCGCTTGAGAAGAATGTGTATTCTGCTGTTTTTGGATGGAGTGTTCTATATATGTCTATTAAGTCCAACTGTTTTAGCTTTTCATTTAGCTCCAGTGTTTCTTTGTTGATTTTCTCTCTGGATAATCTGTCCATTGATGTGAGTGGGGTGTTGAGGTCCCTTACTATTATTGTGTTACTTTTAATATCTTCTTTTAGGTTTGTTAATAGTTGCTTTATGAACTTTGGTGCTCCTGTGTTGGATGCATAGATATTTATGTGTTATTTCTTCTTGATGAAGTGTCCCTGTGATCATTATATATTGGCCCTCTATGTTTCTCTTTACTTGCTTTATCTTGAAGTCTGTTTTGTCTGATATAAGTATTGCAACACCTGCTTTCTTTTGTTTGCTATTAGCTTGGAGTATTGTCTTCCACCCCTTCACTCTGAGCCTGTGTTTGTCTTTGGAGCTGAGGTGTGTGTGCTGGAGGCAAGAAATTGTTGGATCTTGTTCTTTAATCCATTTTGCCACTCTGTGTCTTTTTATTGGAGAGTTCAGTCCATTTACATTGAGCGTGATTATTGATGCATGAGGGCTTAATGCTGTCATTCTCTTGCTCGTTTTCTGGTTTTCCTGTGATTCCTTTGTTTCTCGTCCTGTGTTTTAGCCTACCCATTGACTTCTGCAATTTATTATGCTGGGTTTCTTAGACTTTTCCTTATTTATATTTTTTGTCTGTGTTCTGTTTTTTAGTTTAGTGGCTACCCTGAAGTTTGTACTCAGAATCTTGTGTATAACATAGTCCATTTTCTGGTGGTCTCTTACTTCCTTAGCCTAGACTGTTTCAGTCCCTTTCCTCCTGCCTCCTAAATTATTATTTTCATCTCTTATTCCAACTTATGTTGTGAGTTTGTGGTTAGAGTGATAAGATTGTCTTTGCTTTGGTGATTTCCTTCCCTTTATCCTAATGCTATAGTTGAATATTTGCTATCCTATTCCAATTCTATCTGTCTCCCTACTCTGTGTTTTGTGACCCCTTACTCCCTTTTTTTCTTTTTTCAGGTATGAGAGCCTTCTTGAGGATTTCTTGTAGTGGAGGTCTTGTGACTACAAAGTCCCTTAGCTTTTGTTTGTCTGGAAAAGATTGAATTTCTCCCTCATATCTGAAGGATATTTTTGCTCGATAGAGTATTCTTGGCTGAAGATTTTTATCCTTTAAAGTTTTGAATATGTCACTCCAATCTCTCCTAGCTTGTAAGGCTTCTGTAGAGAAATCCGCTGAAAGTCTCATGGGGGTTCCTTTGTAGGTTATTTTCTTTTGCTTTGCTGCCCTGAGTATTCTCTCTTTGTCATTCGTTTTTGCCATTTTTGCTACCATATGCCTTGCAGTAGGTCTTTTTACATTAACAAATCTAGGAGATCTGAAAGCTTCCTCCACACACATTTCTCTCTCAATCCCTAGATTTGGGAAGTTCTCTTCTATTATTTTGTTGAGCACACTTTCTGCTCCATTTTCCTTTTCCACGCCCTCTGGAATTCTGATGATTCTTAAGTTGCATTTTCTCATTGAGTCAGCTATTTCTCTGAGATTTTCTTCAGTTTTTTAAATTCTTAGTTCTCTTTCTTCCTCTGTCTGGAGCCATTCAGCCTGTCTATCTTTGATTATGCTAATTTGCTCCTCTATGGTGTCTACACAGGCATTCAGGGAATCCGTATTCTGTTTTATCTGATCCATTGTGTTTTTCACCTCTAGTATTTCTAATTGATTCTTCTTTATAATTTCAATCTCTTTTGTGAAGTAACTCCAGAACTCGTTGACTTGTTTCTCTATATTTCCCTTTACCTCATTGAATATTTTGATGATAGCTATTTTGAACTCATCTTCACTTAGTTTACCCATTTCCAAGCCCTCAGGACCTACTTCTCTATTTTTATTGTTTTCCTTTTGGACTGGAGCTTTTATAAATTGCTGGATGGTAGAGGAGTGGTTTTTGCGCATGATGCTATTATTTGGTTGCAGTTACAACCTGTCACCACTAGATGGAGGTCGAGAGCCTTGTGTTCTGAGCCCTCAGCCTTCAGCCGCGATGGTGGCGTGCAGTGGGTTGAGGGAGGAGGGGCACTTTCACTCATGCAGACCTGGATTGGATCAGCTCTCGCTCTCTGGTCTCCCAGGGCCCTGGCTTGCTGGGGTTCCCCCACGCAAAAGCTTTCCCCCGTTAGAGGGTTTCGCTGCACAGACGGTGGGAGTCCTGGATGATCCCCGGATGCGTGGACCCTCCCCTGCTCCTTCCTGCACCCATGGCAGTGATCCCAGTCTCTAAGGGAGAGAACGAAGAGCTCTCCTATGCTATTCCAGCTCCTCCGAGGGCGGCTCCAGCCTCTCCACCTTCCATCGTTAGGCTGCTGTGGGTCTCTGACGATTTCTGTTATTAGGATTTTTTTTTCTGGTTGGAAAGCATTTGCTCTTTTTGGTTGTAATTTGGAGGGGAGAGAGTCCTGGGTGAGCTCATGCCGCCATGTTGCTGACGTCACCTCTACCCTGAAATGTGGTCTTAAGTCATATTTCCCTGATGAATAACAATGTTGAGCCCCCATTTTTTGTGTTGTAGCTAATTTTTTTGTATTTCTGGTTTTATTCTGCTTCATGGTAGATTTTTATTTGTGGGGAACAAATTTTCTTCAGCTCTGAACTTTTGATTCTTATTCTGTGTTTTCTTCTCATAGTAGCTTTATATGGGTGTCATCTGCCCCATACTGGCTTTTTCTTTCTGGGAGTGATTTTTTCTGTGTTTAATCACCATGATAACCCTCCCTCCCTTGTTCCCTTTCCTTAATGAGCTCACTAGTCTCCACTGGATTCTTTCTATAGTTTGGACTATGAATGGAGCTGGGTCTGATGTATTTGAGCTTCACTACTTATAAGAAATTTGAAGTTCCTTGGTAGAGAATGAGGCTAGACAGGTTAGAGGAACCAATGCCCTTAGTGTATGAATAAATCAGAGATCCAGGTGAGGAGGAAGGGTAGACAAAACTTTATTATTGTTAGCTTAACATTGTTTTGGGTCTAGGTATCCATCTAGAAATCTTTGGTAATTGAAAATGGAAGTTGATTATGCAACCATGAATACTTTAAGGAAAATATCTGTATATGCTGAACTGAGGAAACTGCAGAGTCTGCAAATCTCTCCATACATATTTTTAAAGAATTTTAAAAATATGTTTTCCAGACCAGCCTTTAACACTTTGAAAACCTGTGTCTTTGGACTCACACTGTCAGAGTCCAGTTTTGGGTCTCTCTGAATAAAGACCCATGTAATTAACTGAATTTTGAGTTTTCTTCTAGATGTTTTCCATTGTGTCAGTGCATCAACACTTGTGTTTAGGGAATAGTAGTATTCTGAATATTTTTTCATCCAGATATTTTTAAAAGAATTTTTTAGGTAGATGAGAATCTTTTTAAGAATAACTTTCTAAATATATCTACTTGGGGTCCTTAATTCAAATAGTTTAAAAAACCATTTCCTTATGAATAACCTGTTGTCTTTTATAAACAATTTTTCAGCAAACATTGAGAAGAATGTGCTACCTTACCATCAAAGAAATGGCTACCATCTCTGAGGATGTGATAATTGTCACAAGCAGGTATGTGAATAGTCAAAACCTAGGATGGGATACTTGTGTATTTCGTGAAATATTTATTGTTCTCTTTCTATTAATTTTATTTTTTGACTGTAAGAAGGCCAATAGGAATTTAAGACTATGTTATCTTAAAACATTCTTTTCTAAAATGTGGTTGTCATCATGTGAAAACCATCCTTGTCTGATAAAGCAAAGAAAGAAGTCACAAAGGATAATGCTAATAGATTTGCTTACATTTATAAATGTTTGTGAAAATATATGAACAAATTAAAAAGTAAATGATAGACTGAAATAAAATATTTACAAGTACATCAAAAGGCCAGCATCTGTAATATGTAGGGGACCCTTATACTTCAAAAAAATTCCAAGTGATAATTCATAAAATAACTGATACAAAGGATCTAAATATCTTTAAATAGTCATTCTCACTAGTAACCAAAAAATGTAAATTAAAAATTTAAGAATGAGTTAGTATTTTTACCCATCAAATTGGTGAAAAAGAAAAAAGGCAGTTGGTACTTGTAAGGGGGACTTGTAAGGGAGATATTCTTGTGTACAAGAGGTGGAATAATAACTTGATTTATTTTTCCTGGAAAGCGGTTTGGCAGCGTTTGTTGAATGTTTGAAAGGGTTTATCCTTTTGACCCAGTCATACCACGTCTATGTTCCCTCTCTGGAACAATCCTCAGAAAATAATCAGAGAGAGCGCAGAAAGACTTAGATGCCGTGATATTTGTTGCAACACTGTTTACACTACCAAAAAGAATAAAACAACTTAAATGTCTGCCATTGTTAAAAATTATTTAATTAGCTGTGTTATAATCATATTATGAAGTATTTTAATTCTTTGAAAATATTTTTGACACATTGATAATGATATGGGAAAGTCCTCAGTAAAGTGCCGAGTGAGATTTTATTTCAAGTCTGTATTCTATATAGTCCCACTTTTAAAAATAGTTTGTGTATGTATATAAAAATATATGGATGGCAGTACACTGATCTATTACCAGTGGGTTGTCTCTGGCATTGTGGCTGTTTATTTTCTTTAAGCTTTTGGGATAATTTCCAAGTATCCTAGAATGAGTATGTATAGAGTTCTAAAATATATAACAAATGTTATTTAAAAAATAATTGCCTTCTTAGTTATTAATTATAACTCATTTAAGTGAATCTGGCTTTTGTACAACAAAATGAATTTTGGGGGATGGCGCTTACGTTTAGTCAGCAGTTGTGTGGAATGTGGTTTCAATTAGTAGAACTTACAGCTGAAAATGACAGAAAGCCAGATGTAAATAGTGACTGAAGTTAGGCACAGCGTAGCTGGTCTTAGTTCAGTAGTTCAACAGTGTCAGAGCTGGTGTCTCGAGAATTCTTTTAGACATTCTCACATTATTGCATAGTAGATGCCTGAATTACTGGCCGTGCACCATTCAAGGGGGGAGGGGTCCTGGGAAGGGGCCAGAGAGAGCCGCCACCATCTGCCTCTTTTATCAGGGATGCAATAGCTTTTCCCAAGGTAATTTTTTGATTTCATTTGGCACAGCTGTGTTATATGACTATCCTTAGGAGGCCAGGAAAGTGAATACTTAGCTTTTATAGTCTAAGGGACAGGCTCGGGCGAAGGGGTTGAGAATGGGTATTGGATTAGTCAGCTAGCAGTGTCTACCAGAAGTAAGAAACAGAAAATCTTCACTTAGATTGCTAGATTCTCTAAATATTGGAAAAACTAAAAATAGAGTAGTCAATTATTGATTGAGGGCTTTTTGTTTGTTTAGCTGTTAATACTTCCCTCTGAGTCTCGTTATGCCACCTTGAGTAATGGTTTGCTTCGAGTTCATTTTGTGATTAGTACATGTAGGAGGCAGAATAATGGCCCCCAAAGATATCCCTGTCCTAATTCCCAGGACCTGTGACTGTGTTACATTACACAGCAAAGGGAATTAAAGTTGCTAATCAGCAGATAGGGACAGTATCTTGGATTAACCAGGTCGGCCCAATATAAGGACGGGGGTTCTTAAAAGTAGAAGAGGGAGGCAGAAGAAAATTGTCAGTAAAGAGATGCAGTGATGGAAGCAGGGTCAGAGAGATGCAGTGTTGCTGGATTTGGAGATAGAGGAAGGGGGCTTTGAGCCAAGGAATGTGGGTGGGCTCTAGAAATTGGAAAGGCAAAGAAGTGGATTCATCTCTACAGCCTCCAGAAAGGAATGCAGCCCTGCTGACACCTTGATTTTAGCCCGGTGAGTCTGTGTTGGGCTTCTAACTTACACACCTATAAGATAAAGAAGTGGATGATGTCTTGAGCCTCTAAGTTTTTGGTAATTTGTTAACGGCAGCAATAGAAAACTAATAGATAAATGTATCAAATCAACATGTACACCTTAAACTTACAGAATGTTATGTGTCGATTATATCTCAAAGCTGGGGAAAAAAATAAAACTAATAGAGATTTTGGTACCTGGAAGTGGGATGCTGCTGTAACAAATACCTAAAAACGTGGAAGTGGCTTTGGAATTGGGCAATGAGCAAATGCTGGAAGAATTTTGAGGAGCATAATAGAAAAAGTCTACATTGCCTCGAACAGACTGTTAGTAGAACTATGGATGTTAATGACTCTGCTGGACTCAGAAGGAAGTGAGGACCAGGAAGGAGGAAACATTTGTCACCTTAGAGAATACTCAAATCATTGTGAACAGACTCCTGGTAGAAATATGGACGTTAAATGCCCTGCTGGTGAGGGCTCAGCAGAAAATGAGGAAGATGTTAGAAACCGGAGGAAAGGGGATCTTGGTTATAGAGTGGCAGGGAGCTTGGTAGAATTGTGTCCATCAGCTGTGTGGAAAGCGGAACTTGTAGGCAACGAACTTGGATATTTAACTGAGATTTGCAAGCAGAGTGTTGAGGTGCAGCCTGGTTTCTTTTTGCCACTTATAGTAAAAGTTGAGAGTAGAGAAATAAATTGAAGAGAGACCCGTTAAATAAGAACCAGGAGTTCTTTACAAATATCAAATCATTATGTTGTACACCTGAAACTAATATGTTATATGCCAAGTATACCTCAAAAAAACCCCCTAAAACAGAAGGTCTTGGTTTTGGAAATTCTCAGCCTACCAAAATGGCAAAGGAAGCTAAAATCAAGAGATTCATGCTCTAGAGAACACGTCACAGGAGTTGCTCTAGAGCCTTTTGCTAAAACCTCGGAGAGATTAAAAGGTCAGAGTATTCACTCACACAAAACACCCTGAAGAGATCAAGGATGTGACTCATAGATTCCTTCAGCATCTAAGCAGAAGCTCAAAATAGAGCTGAGATTATCTAGGCAAGCTCTGTGGTGGAGCCTCTTGTCTAATGCGCGAGTCTCTGTACGTATAGTATACGGGAGTCCCACAAGGCTCCTGAGAATCTTATAGCAGCAGAAACACTGCTGGCTTGGACTGAAAGGGACACAGAGAGTGAAAGAAGGCTGTGAGAGCCCCCAAATTCTACAGGCGGGAAGCATGCTGATAAGACTACTCAGCTTTAAACACATGCTGCCCTTTATGAAAAGGAAGGATGGTTCTGAGGGCAGAGGCGCAGGCCTGCAGGGTGGAGCTGGGAGCTAGAGAGAATTCTGCCTTTTCCGGTTTGCCTGGCTGGATTTCAGAATTGCTTGGGACCGGTGACTCTTTTTCCTTCCATTTTCTCCCTTTTTGAACAGGAGTATCTGTAACTGTTATCCTATGGCAGTCCCTCCCGTGTATTTGAGAGCAGAGAATTTGTTTTCTAGTTTCACAGGTCTGCAGGTGGAGAGGAATTTTGCCTCAGGATAGGTTACACCCAGAGTCTCACGCATACCTCATTGAGGTGATTTTGAGGATAAGATTGGGACTTTCGAGTGGGGTGAGGTTTAGATGAGATTTTGGACTGTGAGTTGATGCTGTAGTGTGTTGAGATTTAGGGGACTTGGGGATGCGGTGAATGTATTTTGCCTATGAGTTGGATGTAGCCCTGCTGACACAATGATTTTAGCTCAGTGAGACCCATGCTGGACTTCTAACCCACAGAACTGTAAGATAACACATTTTTGTTGTTTTAAACCACTAATTGTCATTTGTTACAGCAGGAGTATAAAACTAAGCTAGTAGATGACCGTTCTACATATGTGCACAATTATGTTAGCTTGGTAAGAAACCGTGGTGATTGAGACCCTGAAGGCAGACACTTCACGAAAATATATATGAATGGCCAATAAGCACATGGAAATGTTCTCCATGTTATTAGTCATCAGGGAAATGCAAAGTAAAACCTCAATGAGGTAACATTCCATAACCACTATAATGGTTAAAATAACAAAGCCTGACAATACCAAAATCAAAAAGCTGGGTCCAATACCAAGTATATAGAGCAGTTGAAACTCTCATACGTTGTAGGTGAGAATTCAGAATGGTATAATGGCCTTAGAAAAAGCGTGACAGTTTCTTATAAAGTTAAACATATACCTACCCTGTGATGAGAAATTCCATTACTAGGTATTTACTCAAGAAAAAATGAAAATATATGACCACAAAAAAGACTGTACAAGAATTTCATAGCAGCTATGATGAAATTTATGATGGCTCTAAACTAGAAACAACCCAAACGTTCATCAGCAGGAGAATGGAGAAAGAAATTGTGGTGTATTAATATAGTGACTACTATTCAACAATAAAAAGGAAAAAATTGCTGATTCAAGCAAGAACACAGGTACATTTCTAAAACATTATGTTGGAACAAAAGAAAAGAGACACAAAAGAATACATGCTGGGTGATTCTAGTTATATAAATTCTTAAGACCAGCCGGAATTCCGCTGTGGTGATAAAAACCATAAGTCTGGTAGGTAGGAAGAAATTGACTGGAAGTAGGCATGAGGGACATTCCTGAGGTTGATGGAAGTGTTCTGTATTTTATTTTGAGTGGAGGTTACATGGGTGATCACAATCCACCAAAACTTATCTAACTGAACACATAAGCTGTGCATTTTTATTCTATATAAATTACAACTCAGTTTTAAAAAAGAAACAACGTGATAAGATTTAGTTAGTGGCTTACGGATAGTCAAGTATATTGACAATATGGTCATACTCTTCTACCCCTGTCTGATGAGACTCACCCGGTGAAAGTCTGCATCTGAAGATTGCTTAGAATTCTGGAATTGAGTCATAAGGAATGATCCATCATTAACATGAGGGAGGAGCATTGGGGGTCGGGGGTATCAGTATGTGATAGGTTATACCCCTGGTCACAGGAAATCAAATGAACAGTTCATAGACTGTGATTTAGGAAGAAATAAATGGGTTGTATAAACTGTTATCTAGCAGGCAGCTTTTAAATCAACTGTGGGGATAATGTGAGCATTTGGGTAGGGGGAGGACAATACTTTGAGGTTCCTGAGGGAACTAAGAAGCTAAGACCATCCACTTACTTGGTAAGAAATATTCAGGCCTGAAACAACTTTTCTTCTTGGATGCCACTGCTGTCCTGAGTATTACATCTGAGGTTTTACTGGCAGGATGTGGTTTAGAACAAGAAAGAAAGTGGAATACTCTTATAATCTGACTTAGCCAGCATTATGGTGAAACTCCTCTCAGAGATCTCCGGTAACCTCTTAATTGAAAAATCCAAAAGCCAGTTTTCAGCCCGTATTTTACCTGACCCCCCTCTCCGTTTTAACATGGTTAAATGCTGCCTGAAGTTCTACCATCTTTGGCTTTCAGAACTGTATTCCTGAATTTCCTCCCATCTCCCATGACTCCATTTCATTTCTTTCATACAAGTGGTTGCTTTTCTTCTGCCTGTCACCTAAATATTGGCATTCCCTGGGGTTTATATAAATGCTGTGGCCATTTCCCAAACTCCTCATGCTGTATGATACCCTATATCTTTGTCCATGTGTCTCCCTGTGCCTGCAATTATTCTGTTTCCTTTTCCATAAAGCTCAAACATCATTATACATATTGATTTCCCTATTCTTGGTAGGTTAGCCATTGTCTCCTCTGTTCTTTTAACAATTTGTTTTTACTTCTATTCTAGTATTTAATACATTGTACTGTAATTATTAGTTTACATGTTTTTTTGCCCTCTGTACTGTTAGTTCCTTGAGAACAAGAACCACATCTCATATAACTTTGTATGATTAATTCCTGGAAAAGTGCCTTGTTTGTGTTAGACACGCATTAAAAGTTCGTTGCATGAATTAAATAAAGGATAGTCCACTTTCTCCTTCAGTCAAAGGGGCCACAATGAGAGGGATTATTTTTCTTTCTCCCTGTCTCAAGAAAGCACTCACACATAGGAAGAGGTGGAGAAATGTGGGTGCATTGTGTTTCTCCAGAGAACATAACTAATAGGCAATATATAGATGTATAGAAAGAGATTTACTATGAAGGATTGGCTCATGCAGTTATGGACACTAAATCCCATGATCTGCTGTTTTGCAAACTGGAGGTCCAGGAAAGTTGGTGGTGTAGTTCCAGTCCAAACCTGAAGGCCTGAGAACCAGGAGCACTAATGTCTCCCGTCCAAGGGCAGGAGAAGATGGATGTCCTAGCTCAAGGAGAGAGCAAAGTCTCCCTTCCTCTGCCTTTTTGTTCTGTTTAGGCTCTCAATGGATTGGATGATGCCCATCCCCATGGGAGAGGGCAATTTTCCTTACTCAGCGTACTGATTCAAATGCTAATCTCTTCTGGAAATACTCTCATGGACACACCCAGAAATAATGTGTTTTTTGTTTGTTTTGGTGAGGAAGATTGGTCCTGAGCTAACATCTGTGCCAATCTTCCTCTATTTTGCATGTGGGACGCCACCACAGCATGGCTTGGTGAGCAGTGTGTAGGTCTGTACCCAGGATCCGAACTTGTGAAACCTGGGCTGCTGAAGCAGAATGTGTGAACTTAACCACTATGCCACTGGGCTGGCCCCCCAGAAATAATGGTTTACCAGCTATCTGGGTGTCCCTTAGCCCAGGCAAGTTGATACATAAAATTAACTGTCACAGTGGGCTTAATGGATGTTGAGAAACCTTTCTGTATTCTGCTTTCCTTCCCTCTCTCCTCCCCAGTTGATAAGCAGACTGCTGTGATTTATTTGGATTAATACTTATTCTTTCTTAAAATGAAATTGTGGAAGACTTTGATGAAAGATGGTGAAAATCATGCCCGGTCATAAAACGTCCTTCTCCACAGCCTAATGAAATGAGCAACAGTGAATAAAAGGGAAAGCCGGGGGACTTCTGATTCTAGCCAAGGTGGAGTGAGGCCACTACGGGCCATCTCTCCCAATGATTACAACAAAGCCTCTGGACAAAAGTACAAAAAGCAACTACCTGAGGACTCTGAAAAGTGAATCATAGCAGGTAAATTTTGAGAGAGAAAACAGTAATTAATGAATAATCAATATGGTAACAGTGAATTTCATGGTTACTTTTCCTCTTTATCCCCTAGGTTTGAACCAAGGATAGGCTGAATCAGGGAACTGTATAGTGGGCAGGGTCAGTAAAGACTCAGAGAGAAGCCTATCTCCCTGGCCTGAGTGCAGGTTAAAGAAAAGACCCCTCCAACCTGGAGAGCAATCTTTTTTGTTTGTTTTTGTTTTTCTGTTTACTTGCTGGTCCTGCCTTGAGGCCAGCCCCAGTTGTAGAAGAACATTACTATGGTGTGACAGCAGTGTTTCAGACACCTAAAACCCTGAGATAAAATGATCCCTGAGAAAAGGGGCCCTTGTTGTATGAAGAGTGGAGGGAAATCCTCGTTATTATTTTTTTCTGTCTTCTCTTACTTTGTACTGAGGGCCCACTTCCTCAGAATTGTGCGGTAGCACAAGGAGCTGAAACTCTGGGAAAATCCCATATTTCTGGCTAGAAAGACTGGGAAAAGAGGTCCTTGAGAGCCAGAGTGTGGGAGAGATGACATGCACTAAAGGCCAGGCAGAACTTCGATTTGAAACTAACTGCGGTGATTGCTTACTAAAACAAAAAGTCAACATTCCACAGAGACTTTTAACAGGACCCAGAATCTCATGACATAATATTCAGAATGTCCAGATATAATCCAAAATTAGTCAATCAGGAAAGTCTGACCAATTCTCAAGGGAAAAGATAATCAATAGACGCCAACTCCTAAATTATCTAGATGTTGGGATTATTGAAGACTTTGAAGCAGCTAATGGAACCATGCTCCATAAAGGTGAATACTCTTGAAATGAGTAGAAAAAATAGAAATTTTCAGCAGAGAATTTATATAAAAAGAGAACCAATTGAAAATTTTAGAAATGACAAAGTACAACAAGCAAAATAAAAGATTCATTGGCTGACCTCAATAGCAGAATGGAGATGTCAGAGGAAAGGGTCAGTGAACTTGAAGACAATTCAATAGAAATAATCCCGACTGAGAATATAGAGAAAAAAGATTGAAAACAAAAATAAACAGCCCCACTGACCTGTGGGACTATATCAAAGGGCCTAATGTTCGTATCATTGGAGCCCCTGAAGAAGAGGAGAAAGGGATGGGTGCAAAAAAAATTTGAAGAAATAATGGCTGAAAACTTCCAAATTTCAAGAAAGATATAACTTTACAGATTCAAGAAGCTCAGTGAAAGTTATACAAGATAAACTCAAAGGAATCCACACCCAGATATATAACAAAACTGCTGAAAACCAAAAATAAAGGCAAACTCTTGAAAGCAGTTAGAGTAAAATGACGTGTTACATGTAGAGAAACTTCAATTTAGCAGACCATGGATTTCTCATCAGAAAACACAGATGTTGGAAGACAATGGAACACCATCTTTAAAGTGCTGAAAGGAAAGGAACTGACAACCCAGAGTTCAACATCCACTAAAAATACCTTTTGGGAGTGAAAGTGAAATAAAGACGTCCTCATGTGAAGGTAAACAAGGTGTACTCTAACAGAAATATTAAATGAAGTGTTTCAGGCTGAAGAGACGTGATACTAGAAGGATCCCCAGTGCAGCCACTGCAACAGCATCTTCATATAACAAAAGAAGACAGGAAGCACAACTGTCCACCCAGAACTCTGTGCCTCCTGAAACAGCTTTCAAAAACAGCTGGAATAAAAGCAATTTCAGACATACAAAAGCTGAAAGAATTAATCTCTAGCAGGTTCACAGGTAAATGGAAAAGGAAGTTTTTTAGGCAGAAGTAAAGTGATACTGAGGGAAAATATCGATCTGTACAGAGAAATGAGTTCTGGAAATGTTAACAGCATGGGTAGATATATAAGACATTTTTAATTTAAATCTCTTTAAAACATAATTGACTGTTTAAACGAAAATCAAAATATAGCGTGGGATTTATAACATATGTAAAAGTAAAGTGTATGACAAGAATAGCATAAAGGCCAAGAGGGGAAATGGAACTATACTACTGTAAAGCTCTTACTCTGTGTATGAAGTTTATCATATCACTTGAAGACAATCTGTGATAAGTTAAAAATGTACATTATAAACTCTAAAGCAACTACTAAAATAACAGTGCAGAGTTATAGCTGATAAGCCAACAAAGGAGATAATCAGAATCATAAAAAATTTGTTGTTAGTGCCATCGAGTCAATTTTGACTCCTGGCCACACTGTGTACAGCAGAGTTGAACCCTTTTTGTGCCATCCTCTCATCTTCTAGTGCTATATCAGACAAATGTTCTGCTGCTATGCACTGGGTTTGTGTGGCTGATTTTTTTCAGAAGTGAGTGGCCAGGTCCTTCTTCCTAGTCTGTCTAGTCTGGGAGCTCTGCTGAACCCTGTCCACCGTGGGTGACCCTGCTGGTATCTGAAATACTGGTGGCATAGCTTTCAGCATCACTGCAACACACAGCTGCCACAGTATACAACTGACAGATGGATGGTGTGGTTCCCTGACTGGGAAATGAACCTGGGCTTTAGCAGTGAGAGCACCAAATCTCAACCACTGGACAACCAGGGCTGGCTTCATTTAAAAAATACCCAATCAGACAGAAGAAAAAAGAAAAGAAAAAGAAAATAGAATGAAAAACAACTGAGATAATAGAAGAAAAGTAGCAGAATAAAAAACTCAAACCTAGCCATATCAATAATCACCACTAAAGATAAATATTCTGAACTCTCTGATTTTAAAAGACAAAGATTGCCAGATTGAATTTTTTTTAAAAATCCAGATCCAACTGTATGCTGCTCACAAGAAACATGTTTTAAATATAAAGACACAAATAAGTTGAAAATAAAAGGATGAAAAAAGATATACCATGCTAACTTTAAAAGCTGTACTCTTCATATTAATATCAGATAATATAGATTTCAGAGTAAATATTACTACAGATAAAGGGGTCAACCCATCAAGAAGACATAATTCTAATTGTTTATGCACATAAAAAGAGTTTCACAATGCTCAAAGCAAAAGTTGATAGAATTGCAAGGAGACATAGACAAATCCACAATTATAGTTGGAAATTTCAATATCCCACTCTCAAAAAGAGAGCAAGTACACAGAAAGATTATTAAGAATATGAACAACTTGAACAATAAAGCTAGACTGTCTTTGTTTGCTGATGACATGATCTATGTGGAGAATCTGTGGAATCCAGCAAAAGCTGCTAGAACTAATAAGTGAGTTTAGCAAACCTGCCACATACAAGACCAATATGCAAAAAATTATTAAGTTTTTATATACTGGCAAAGAACAATTACAATTAAATTAATAGTATTTACAGTAGCATCAAAATACGAAATACTTTGGGGTAAATCTGATGAAAGATGTGTAAGACGTACACTGAAAACTACAAAAAGCATTGCTGATAGAAATTAAATAAGGTCTAAATAAATGGAGAGATTCACTGTGTTTATAGTGTGAAAGATTCAGTATTGTTCAGATGCCTATTTTCTCCAAATTCATCTTTAGAGTCAGTGCAAACCCACTTAAAATCTCAGCAGACTTTTTTGTAGAAATTGATAAGCTGATTTTAAAATTCATGTGGAAATGCAAGGTATAAAAGAACAAGTTGGAGGACTGAGAATACCAGATTTCAAAACATGATAAACTTATAATAAATTAGGCAGTGTTTTATTGGCAGAATGATACACAGATCAATGGAACAGAGCAAAGTTCAGAAATAGACACATACATGAAGAACTTATTTTCAGCCATGATACAAAAGGCAGTTTAGTGATGATAGAATAGACTGTTTGATAAATGTTACTGGGATAATTAGATATCCATAAGGTAAACGAACAAACTTTGATTCATACCTCATACCATATACAAAACTTAAATAAAATGGACCATACATCTGTAGACCTAAATGTAAAATCTAAAATTATAAAACTTCTTAAAAAAATATGAAAAAATCTTGTAGACCTTGAATTGTGCAAAGATTGTTTTAGATATAACACCAAAAGCAAGTTCCAGAAAGACAATAAAAAGATAAACCACAGACTGGAAGAAAATATTTGTAAATCATATATGATAAAGGACTTGTATCTAGCACATATAAAGAACTTTTAAAATTCAATAATGAGAAACAATAAAATAAAAAACATGCAAACTATGTTGAATAGACACCACTAACTAAGATATATCTGTGGCAGGTAATGCACATGAAAAGATGCTCAACATTATTAGTCATTAGGGAAGTATAATTTAAAACCACAATAAGATACCACTACACATCTGTTGAATCAACTAAAAATTAAGAAGCCTGACTTTACCAAATATTGGCAAGAGTGTGGAGGAACTAGATCTCTTCTACACTTCTGTTGGGAATGTAAAACAGTGAAGTCATGTTGGAAAACATTTTTGCAGTATGTTAAAAAGTTAGACATGAACCTACCATAAGATCTAGTTATTCCACTTCTAGATATTTACCCAAGTGAAATGAAGCAAAAATTAAATGGAAGCTTTCAGTTTCTGCTCTGGGATATAGAGAGTTCAAAAGAGCATTGCTTCCAAGTTTTCAGTAAAAAAGGGGCTGAACAGACTGCAAGTTCACCAATTTATCTGAGTCCTTCAGAGTACTGATGTCTCAGAGTAACCAGCTCTCTCAAAACCTAAAGAGAGACCAGAGCCTGCAGGGATAGATGAGATGTGAGCACTAACTTACTGGACAAGATGTGGTCAATACCAGTAAGAAGAGTTCAGCTGGGGTGACAGGGTGTACAATATCAAGAGAGGGTGAAGCCTTGGGTGCTGCAAATGTAAGGGAGTCTGAACCTCTATAGGCTTGTTGATTTTTCTCCAAGCACCCACTGAATGCTTATAGAATATTTGAGAGAGTCCTGAGGATGTCTTCCTGGTGGTGTAGAACTGGGGGCAGGAAACAGCAGCTACCCTGGCAGGGATACTGAACTCCCCTTGGAGCCTTGTCCTCTGTTTCCCTCTGGAAGAAAAGCCTTAATGTGTAGGGGGAATGGCAACAAACATTCATCCTTAGATGCTGGTGAAGACTTATTGCACCTGTGGGAAGGGGACAGGGGAAAAACTTTCTACCGCTGGAGAAGCAACTAGAATATGCACTGTGTTGATAACTACAGTTCTGGAAGGGGCAGAAGTACTGAGAAGGCCACATCCCTAAGATCCAGGAACATGGTGCCTGCCTAAGACAGGCTTAATTAGACAACAAGGAACACCCTGCCATCCCCACCCCACTACTGTGTTGAGTGACAAGTAACTTGCAAGAGACCAACCTTCTCTGAGGGGCTAGGTGAAGAAAAGACCAAAAGCTCAGTGTGGACATTGAAAAACAAAATCCTCTGGTACACCCAGCCCTCAGCCTAAACATAAGGTATCAATAGAGGAGTTTGCAGCCAAGCCTGTGGAGCCTATGGGTTACCAGAGCAACAAGAAACCAAACTCAGTCCAACTTCCAAGGTGGTTAACTTAAACCCCTCAGCTAAAGGCTTAGCAGAAAGAAACATGCCCCTATTTCAAGGCATGAAAACAATTTACTTCAGCCTCTACTGTCACACACAAGATGTTTGGCTTTCAACGAAAAATTAGGAAGCATAAGAAAAAAACTAACAAAAAGAGAATACTCTCAAGAGACAAAGCACTTGTCAGAAGCAGTCACTACTGTTCAACATTGTATTAGAAGTATTAAACAATGCAATTAGACAGGAAAAACCAATTTGAACATAAGAATGAATTAACAAAGAAATAAACTGTCTTTGGTTTTAGATGATGTGATAGAATACCTGGAAACCCCAGATAATCAGTGATAAAATGAACTCAAACAATAAAAGAATTCAGTGTGTTAGAAGGATATAAAATTAACATCTACAGATCAATAGCCTTCATATAAACAAACAATCCACGTAGAACCCCATTACAACAACAAATAAGATTAACTACTTAGGAATAATGCAATCCCAACAAAAAAACCAACAAGCTTTATAGTATAGAGTTAGAAAAGTTGATGCTAAAGTTCATGTGGAAAAATAAACATGTAAGAATAGCCAGGAAATAAATGAAAAAGGAAAACCATGAGGGAGGACTGGCTCTACCAAGCAGTAAAATATTAAGGACTGTACATTAAAACAGTGTGGTTCTGACACATGAATAGACAAATACGCCAATGGAATAAAATTGTGTGATGACTTTGTAATGTGTCACTTTGGCCATGCTGATCTACATTTTTCAGAATTTTCTGTCGCAAGTGGAAAGTATGGAATTAGACCCAAAGACTCATGGAAATTTAGTATGTGACAAAGGTGGCATCTCTAATCACTGGGGTGAACATGTACTTCTTCTTTTTTTATTAAGATTATGATAGTTTACAACCTTGTAAAATTTCACTTGTACATTATTGTTAGTCACATTATAGGTACACCACTTCACCCTTTGTCCCCCACCCCCCCACTTCCCCTGGTAACCACCAATCAGTTCTCTTTGTCTATATGTTAACTTCCACCTATGAGTGGACTCATATAGAGTTCGTCTTTCTCTGTCTGGCTCATTTCACTTAACATAATACCCTCAAGGTCCATCCATGTTGTTGTGAATGGGATGATTTTGTCCTTTTTTATGGCTGAGTAGTATTCCATTGTGTATATATACCATATCTTCTTTATCCAATCATCAGTTGCTGGGCACTTGGGTTGGTTCCACGTCTTGGCTGTTGTAAATAATGCTGCGATGAACATAAGGGTGCATGGGACTCTTGGAATTGCTGATTTCAGGTTCTTAGGATACCCAGTAGTGGGATGGCTGGGTCATAAGGTATTTCTATTTTTAACTTTTTGAGAAATCTCCATACTGTTTTCCACAGTGGCTGCACCAGTTTGCATTCCCATCAACAGTGTATGAGGGTTCCATTTTCTCCACAACCTCTCCAACATCTGTCACTCTTGGTTTTGGATATTTTTGCCATTCTAACAGGTGTAAGGTGATGTCTTAGTGTAGTTTTGATTTGCATTTCCCTGATGATTAGTGATGATGAGCATCTTTTCATGTGTCTATTGGCCATCCGTATATCTTCTTTGGAGAAATGTCTGTTCATGTCCCCTGCCCATTTTTTGCTCGGGTTGTTTGATTTTTTTGTTGGTGAGCTGTGTGAGTTCTTTATGTATTATGGAGATTAACCCTTTGTCAGATAAATAACTTGTAAACATTTTTTCCCAATTAGTGGGCTGTTTTTTTGTTTCAATCCTGTTTTCCCTTGCCTTGAAGAACCTCTTTAGTCTGATGAAGTCCCATTTGTTTATTCTTTCTATTGTTTCCCTTGTCTGAGGAGTTATGGTGTCCGAAAAGATTCTTTTGAAACTGATATCAAAGAGTGTACTGCCTATATTCTCTTCTAGAAGACTTATTGTTTCAGGCCTAATCTTTAGGTCTTTGATTCATTTTGAGTTTATTTTGGTGAATGGTGAGAAAGAATGGTCAATTTTCATTCTTTTACGTGTGGCTGTCCAGTTTTCCCAGCACCATTTGTTGAAGAGACTTTCTTTCCTGCATTGTAGGCCCTCAGCTCCTTTGTCAAAGATTAGCTGTCCACAGATGTGTGGTTTTATTTCTGGGCTTTCAATTCTGTTCCATTGATCTGTGCACCTGTTTTTGTACCAGTACCATGCTGTTTTGGTTACTGTAGCTTTGTAGTATGTTTTGAAGTCAGGGGTTGTGATGCCTCCAGCTCTGTTCCTCTTTCTCAGGATTGCTTTAGCAATTTGAGGTCTTTTGTTGCCCCATATGAATTTTAGGATTCTTTGTTCAATTTCTGTAAAGAATGTCCTTGGGATTCTGATTGGGATGGCATTGAATCTGTAGATTGCTTTAGGTAGAATGGACATTTTAACTATGTTTATTCTTCCAATCCATGTACATGGAATGTCTTTCCATCTCTTTCTGTCGTCATCAGTTTCTTTCAAAAAAGTCTTGTAGTTTTTGTTGTATAGATCTTTCACTTCCTTGGTTAAATTTATCCCAAGCTATTGTATTCTTTTTGTTGCGATTGTGAATGGTATTGTGTTCTTGAGTTCTTTTTCTGTTAGTTCATTGTTAGCGTATAGAAATGCTACTGATTTATGTATGTTGATTTTATACCCTCCAACTTTGCTGTAGCTGTTGATTGTTTCTAATAGTTTCCCTATGGATTCTTTGGGGTTTTCTATGTATAAGATCATGTCATCTGCAAACAGCAAGAGTTTTACTTCTTCGTTGCCTATTTGGATTCCTTTTATTTCTTTTTCCTGCCGAATTGCTCTGGCCAACACCTCCAGTACTGTGTTGAATAGGAGTGGTGAAACTGGGCACCCTTGTCTTGTTCCTGTTCTCAGAGGGATGACTTTCAGTTTTTGTCTGTTGAGTATGATGTTGGCTGTGGGTTTGTCATACATGGCCTTTATTATGTTGAGGTACTTTCCTTCTATACCCATTTTATTGAGAGTTTTTATCATAAATGGATGTTGGATCTTGTCAAATGCTTTCTCTGCATCTATTGAGATGATCATTTGGTTTTTGTTTCTCATTTTGTTAATGTAGTGTATTACGTTGATTGACTTGCGGATGTTGAACCATCCCTGTGTCCCTGGTATAAATCCCACTTGATCATGGTATGTAATCTTTTTGATATATTGCTGTATTCAGTTTGCCAGAATTTTGTTGAGGATTTTTGCATCTATGTTCATCAGTGATATTGGCCTGTAGTTTTCCTTCTTTGTGTTGTCCTTGTCAGGTTTAAGGATCAGTGTGATGTTGGCTTCATAGCACATGTTAGGTAGTGCGTCATCTTCCTCAATTTTCTGGAATAGTTTGAGAAGGATAGGTATTAAATCTTCTTGGAATGTTTGGTAGAATTCTCCAGAAAAGCTGTCTGGTCCTGGACTATTATTTTTGGGGAGGTTTTTGATTACTATTTCTATTTCTTTACTTGTGATTGGTCTATTCCAATTCTCTATTTCTTCCTGATTCAGTTTGGGGAGGTTGTAAGAGTCTAGGAATTTATCTATTTCTTCTAGGTTGTTCAATTTGTTGGCATATAGTTTTTCATAGTATTCTCTTATGATCCCTTTAATTTCTTTGGTATCCGTTGTGATTTCTCCTCTCTCATTTCTAATTTTATTTATTTGAGACTTCTCTCTTTTTTTCTTAGTGAGTCTGGTTAAGGGTTTGTCGATTTTGTTAATTTTTTTTGAAGAATCAACTCTTTGTTTCATTTATCCTTTCTACTGTCTTTTTTCTTTCAATATTGTTTATTTCTGCTCTAATTTTTATTATTTCCCTCCTCCTGCTGACTTTGCGCTTTGTTTGTTCTTCTTTTTCTAATTCTGTTAGGTGTCATTTGATGTTGCTTATGTGAGATTTTTCTTGTTTATTGAGGTGGGCCTGTATTGCAATGAATTTCCCTCTTAGGACTGCTTTTGCTGCATCCCAAGTTAGTTGGTATGGCGTGTTTTCATTTTCATTTGTCTCCAGATAATATTTGATTTCTTCTTTAGTTTCTTCAATAATCCATTGTTTGTTCAGTAGTATGTTGTTTAGTCACCACGTTTTTGCCCCTTTCCCAGCTTTATTCTTGTAGTTGATTTCTAGTTTCATAGCATTATGATCAGAAAAGATGATGGATATTATTTCAACCCTCTTGAATTTATTGATGCTTGCTTTATTTCCCAAGATATGGTCTATCCTTGAGAATGTTCCATGTGCACTTGAGAAGAATGTGTAACCTGCTGTTTTTGGATGAAGTGTTCTATATATATCTATTAAGTCCATCTGGTCTAATTTTTCATTTAATTGTATAATTTCCTTGTTGATTTTCTCTCTAGATGATCTGTCCATTGGTGTTAATGGGGTGTTGAGGTCCCCTACTATTAGTGTAGTGTTGTTGATGTCTCCTTTTAGTTTTGTTAAGAGTTGCTTTACAGATTTTGGTGCTCCTGTGTTGGGTGCGTATATATTTATAAGTGTTATGTCATCTTGGTGGAATGTCCCTTTTATCATTATATACTGCCCCTCTTTGTCTTTCTTTATCTGTTTTGCTTTGAAGTCTACTTTGTCTGATATAAGTATGGCGGCACCTGCTTTCTTTTGTTCATTATTAGCTTGGAGTATTGTCTTCCATCCCTTCACTCTGAGTCTGTGTTTGTCTTTGGGGCTGAGGTGTGTTTCCTGGAGGCAGCATATTGTTGGGTCTTGTTCTTTGATCCATCCTGCCACTCTGTGTGTTTTGATTGGAGAGTTCAAGCCATTTACATTTAGAGTGATTATTGAAATGTGGGGGCCTACTGCTGCCATTTTATCACTTGTTTTCCAGTTCTCTTGCATTTCCTTTGTTTCTCGTCCCATGATTTTTGGATTACTAATTCAGGTAGGTAAATTTCTGTATTGGCTTTCTTCTTATTTGTAATTTGTGTCTTTATTCTTGTTATTTGTTTAGTGGTTACCAGGTGGTTTGTATAAAACATCTCATAAATGAGATAGTTCATTTTCTGATAGCCTCTTATTTCCTTGAATTAAAACGTCCCATTGTTTTCTCTTCCCCTTCTAGGTTGTTATTATCAGATTTTTTTTTTCCTTCTTCCTTCTTGTGTTGTGAGTTTGTGGTTAAAATGACAGGAATATATTTATTCTTGGTGTTTCTCTTCCTTCTATCTTTTATGTTTTATTTCACTTTTGCTAACCTCTTCTGATGGAGAGCTGCTACTTTCTGTTATTGTCCTTCTACTTATCTCCTTTGCTCTGGGTTTTGTAACCCCTTTCCTTTTTTTGATTTTTCAGGTATGAGGGTCTTCCTGAGCATTTCTTTCAGAGGAGGTCTTGTGGCAATGAACTGCCTTAACTTTTGTTTATCTGGGAAAGTTTTTATTTCTCCATCATATTTGAAGGGTATTTTCACTGGGTAGAGTATTCTTGGCTGCAGGTTTTTGTCCTTCAGAGTTTTGAATATATCATTCCACTCTCTTCTAGCCTGTAAGGTATCTGCTGAGAAATCTGCTGATAGCCTTATGGGGGTTCCTTTGTAGGTTATTTTCTTCTGCCTTGCTGCCCTTAGTATTTTCTCTTTGTCGTTGATTTTTGCCAGCTTCACTACAATATGCCTTGGGGTTGGTCTTCTTACATTGATAAAGTTTGGAGATCTATTGGCTTCTGTCACATGAAGTTCCATCTCTCTCCCCTGGTTTTGAAAGTTCTCAGCCATTACTTCTTTGAACAGGCTTTCTGCCCACTTCTGCTTCTCTTCTCCCTATGGTATACCTATAATCCTTATGTTGCATCTCCTAATTGAGTCAGATAATTCTCAGAGAGTTTCTTCTTTTCTTTTTAGTCTTAGTTCTCTCGCCTCCTCCATCTGCAGCATTTCTATATTCCTGTCCTCAAAATTGCTAATTCTGTCCTCCATATGATCGACCCTACTGTTCAGAGAGTCCAGGTTTTTCTTAATTTCCTCCATTGTGTTCTTCATCTCCAGTATTTCTGATTGGTTCTTCTTTATAGTATCAAGCTCTTTTGTGACATAGCTCTTGAACTCGTTGAGTTGTCTATCTGTATTCTCTTTTAACTCGTTGAGTTTTTTAATAATGGCTGTTTTGAAGTCATCATCATTTAGGTTATAGGCTTCATTGTCTTTGGGATTGTTTTCTGGGTACTTGTCATTTTCCTTCTGTTCTGGAGATTTAATATATTTTTTCATACTGCTTGATGGCGTGGATTTGTGCCTCTGCATAGAGATAGTTTAGTTACTGCTACCACTTGTTTCTACTGGTGTGTGTGTAGGGGGAGCAGCTGTTTAGACTGCACTGACCAGGAACCCTGTCAGCTGTTGCTAACTGGACCTGGGCCCCTCCTCGTAGTCACAGTGGTCTTGTGGGGTCCATCATCAGCTGTGGGGGCAATCGCAAGGGGGCTTCAGGCTGCTGGTGCCTACTGTTGCAGACCACCTAGACGTGCTCCCTCCTTGGGTTCTGCAACGGTGTCATGGGCTTTCCCAGCGGCTGGGAGCAGGGACACCTATATTTGCAGCTCTGTCACTGTCAGAGCCCACAAAATCTCACTTGTCCTCTATAGGTCACAGCAGAGCTATGGGTATCTTCTGCAGTCTGTGGTTAGCTCACCTAGCTATGCTGCTTTTGCCCCAGGGCCTTCCAGCCTTGTGATTGCTGGACGGTGCCTCTCCACTAGTGCTGTGCAGAGGCTTTCGCTGAGGCTTCTGTGGGACTGTAGAGTTTTCCCCTTGGGCCACAGAGCCAGGCTGCTGGAACTCCACCCAGCCTCCGACCACCCCCTCAGGAACTCTGGGAGCCCCTTCTCCCCTCTTCAACACAGCCAGAGTCCGTGTGTCTGGTGGTGGTTGGTGGGTTGCTGCCCTGCCCAGGATCCTCCTCTTCGGGAGCCTCCCGGAGTTCTGAATACTGGGCGGGGCCTCTCCACTAATGGCAAGTAGAGGCTTTCCCTGCCGCTGGTGTGGGACCCTGGAGTTTCCCCCTGGGCTGTGGAGCCGGGCCGCTGGAACTCCACCCAGCCCCAGTCCACTCCTATGGGATCTCTGGGAGCCCCTTTCCCCATCTGGAGCACTTCCGGAGTCTGTGAGTCTGGCGGTGGCTGGCAGGCCACTACCCTTCCCGGGATCCTCCTCTTCTGGTGCCTCTCAGCATTCTGAATGCTGGGTGGGGCCTCTCTGCTAATGGTGAGTAGAGGCTTTCCCTGCTGCCGGTGTGGGACCCTGGAGTTTCCCTCTGGGCTTACGTGTAATTGCGGGGGGCTTAGGAAGGGCTGTAGTCACCTGTTTCCACCATCGCTCCGCCGGTGTGTGCACACTCCTGCCCTTGGTGCATGGAGATGCTATGGGGGAATCTGCTGGAAGAAAGCCGCTTGCAGGTACTAGGCTGTCCGGGGGTCAGGGGTCGGAGAGTTTTCATCTATCTCCACCTCCTCCCGGGGGGAAGTCCATCCGCCTTCTGATGTATAGCAGCACGGGTCTCTCAGGTGTCCTGAGATGCTGTATGGGTGTCCTTTGTTAACTGATGAATGTTCAATTAGTTGTAGATTCGAAGGGGGAGAGACAAAGAAAACTACTCACTCTGCCATCTTGGTGACGTCCGAACATGTACTTTTTAATACTTGGTGCTAGGACAACTGAATAGCCACTTGGAAAAAAATAAAATTAGATCCCTGTTTCATATCATACACATGGATGAACTCTAAATGGATAAGGAATATAAATTTAAAATACGAAACCATACAAGTACTAGAAGAAAACGTGAGTGTATTTCTCTTTAACCTTGATGCAGGGAAAAGCTTAGTTGATTATGACTAAAATTCTGAGGCAATAAAAGAAAAGATTGATGAGTTTATATACGTATTTTTTTTTAAATTACATGGCAAAACCACCATGAAATATAAGGTGAACCAGGGGTTTGCAGTAGGTCCGAGTTGTGGTACAAGCAGTTATTCTTAATTTATTTTCATGGTATCCTGCATGACATTGCCACTCATTTTATGGCAGAAGTGGTGTGACAGTGGGCTCATGACAAGGAGATCCAAGAGTTTTATCATATTCTGCTTCACCTAAGAGCAGATGGCCCAATGCACTGATGGGATGGCCTGTTGAATGCTCAGCTGAGGTACTTGGTTGGAGCTAGGACCCAGTGAGGTTGGGGAATTCTCCTCCAAGATACAGTATATGCATTGAATTAATGGTTAGTGTATGGCACTGTCACCAATAAATAGAATATGTGGGTCCAGGAATCAAGAAGTAGGTAGGACTGGCCCCTCTCACCCTGATTCCCTGTGACCCACTTGTAGAATTTATGCTTCCCATCCCCACCCTGAATGTGAATTTGAGGCCCTGGTTCCCAGGGGACAATGTTTTCAAGGGACAAGAAGGGGAAGCATTTAACCCATTGATTCCTAGTTCTTACTGGCTGAGTATTGTCTCCAGCACAGAAATATCCCACACTGTTGGATCACACATGTCTGAGTGACAAGTTGGCAACCACAGACATCTCACATTCCAGTGTCAGAGAAATCCTGGGGCAGGAGTTGAGCCAGTTTGCATATTTAAAATGATGACCACTTTGGATTCTTCGTGCTAGTGGACCAGCGGGTAAAGAAAGGAGCTGCTGTACTCATAGAGATAATTGACTTTGATCCCTATCAGGAGCTAGAGTTGTTTCTATATAAAGGTGGCAAAGAGCACTGTTATCTAGAATTCACTTGAGTATATTTTGGTGCATTCATGCTTGAGACTGTGGTGAATAGGGAACAACCAATGGTCTACCCAGGGTAAATCCAACAAAAGGCTCAGATCCTTTGGGATAAGGGTTTGAGACACCTACCAGACACATAACCAAGATACGATGAAGCGAGGGCTAAGAGTGGGGGAAATGTAGGATGAGTCGTTAGAGGAAAGAGGTGGTGAGTATCAGTTATTGCTTTGGAATGAGGTGTAGCAGCAACGATTGTACCATGTTACACTCACCTTCCTGTCTCTTGTAGAAATAGTGGATAGTTACCATCTTGAAGACTCATGACAGATTAGATTTAATGGAAGACATGTTCAGATTTGAGGGGTGCAAAGGCTGGACGGTATTGGGTGCCACTTTTGAGCCACTTCACATTTTCTCAGGCTTTATCTTGATTCCAGCTGTGGCTGTCATCAACAGTTCTGTGTTCACTTGCATCGATAGTGCCTTACTTCAAGCATGCGCTGTGTGTTTCGCTTCCTGCCCTGTAGTTTCTCTGGCACTCCAGTTTGGGCACTCACTTGGAACTCACATGTGTGAGTTAACACTCTGGGGTTAAGTGTCAGCCAGGGGCTAAGAACTAGTGGATAGATTCTTTCCTTTTCATCACTTGGATATGTGGTTCTGAGATGTATTTCACAAGGCTTCTCAGAAGATTGCTCAGTGGATAACAAGTTGCCTGTCGCAGTGACATAGTGGAGAGAACTTCTTGAGAATGAGTTTCCCTCCTTCTCTGTTTAATTCCCTGTCCTTTGCTTCTCCTCCCTCAGAACACATTCCCAAATAAACTACCTGTATGTAAGCTTATCTGTCAGGGCAGCCCAAGCTAAGAGAGACATATGGAACAGGGGTTGGCAAACTGTGGCTCATGGCCAAAACTGCGCCCTCATTTTGTAAACATAGTTTTATTGAAACACAGCCGTGCATGCCTATTTGTTTACATATTGTGTATGGCAACTTTCATGCCATCTACAAGCCAAGGAGAAGAAACCAAACTTGCCAACCGTGAGGTTTTTAATCTAATTGGAAAAATGCAAATATTTGTGAAAAACACTGGTTAATAAATTATTTATATCCAAACAATGAAATCTGTGCTAGCATTAAAAACATATTTTAGATATGTTGAGATATTCAAAAAAATCTGCCAATATGGGAATATTCTCAAGTTATATTATTAAGTAAAAAAGGAAGGTGCCAGAAGAGTGGAGATCCATTGGCATGCATTTTTCTAAGTCTCTGTGGTTGTATGTATTTTTATAAACTTCCTTGAGAAAACGTAGGCAGCCGTTCACAGTGGTTGTCTCTAGTTGAGTGGCACTACAAGCTAGGGTGAGTGAGGGGAGACTCAGACTTTATATTTTATGCCTTTCTGAATATTTTGAAAATGTATTGTTATATGAATGAAATACTTTTATAATTGAAAAAAGACGTGGAAGGACTATCAGTTATTCACAACTTTCTCGTCTTGGTGTCGTAATGGCGTGAGTTGGAGCTGTAGGCCATTGTGGATTATGTGAACGAAGCTGAGCGAGGGAGGAGATGTGAATAGTCCGTCTGGGGTAGTATAAATGCGCGGAGGACAGGGGAAGGGAGGACAAAAGAGTGAATAATATAATATAAAGGCGAAGAACCTCTTCAAAGTTGGACACGGAATTTTGTACATCAGTCCACACTTCTCTGCATGTTTTTAAAGCTCAGCAGAAAGGCTTGAAGCCATTGACAGTTGTCATTTTAGAACGCCATGTCTGAGAGAGACCTCAGGAGTTAATCATTTTAGTCATTTTCTTTTAAAGAATTAATGTCTAGTCTGAGGGATTTTTAGGATTTTTGAGGATTTCAGCCTGGGTATCTCTACCCCGTTGTCTTATTTTTTATGCCAACTATCAGTATCTAAAATAATGCATTTAGCGTATTTATGTGACTATTGTCTCTCTCTTCCCACTAGAATGTAAGCTCCATGAAAGCAAAGACTGTTTTGCTCACTGCTCTGTTAAGATTTAGAACAGTCTTCTTACACAGTAGTTTCAATATTTATCCAAAGAAGACACTCAATAAGTATTTGTTGAATCAGTAGCTGCATTAAGATAACTTTGGGGACAGCTGGAATTAGCTAGGGGTGGACTCCACAGGAGAGAAGACTCTACTCCAGTTGATCTCGTGATAACTTATTTGATTTTTCTCAGTCTGACTAAGGACATGACCGGAAAGGAAGATGTGTACCGAGGCCCGGCCATCAGGGCTCTCTGCAGAATCACTGATGTAAGTTCTCTTTGTTTTACTCAGTCATCGAAGGGTACACCGTGTTTGTCTGCAGGTGGCTATGTAAATTTAGTGGGATTCTCTACTCTGACTTTGTGAATCTTCAGTGTAAGAGAAACATGACCACCAAAAAGGCTTTCGTGGCTCCAGGCTTTTTGTCTTTTAGATTGTTTTTTCCTTTTGTTTATTTAGATAGTCTATTTCTCTCTCTATTTGCCTTCATCGACTTTTGTTATTGTCAGGGCACATTCTTGCAGGAAACAAAAACCATTCAAATTTAGTTTTTTTTTTTTTCTTTAAGCTTTATTACAGGATATGTATCTCTTAGAATTTGAGGTAAAGCTTACAGCCAGATGCCAGAGCAAGAAATAGGGCAGCTCTAAGGAACTCAGCAGCAAGATTTCTCAGATATTTACTAGTATGATCCATCATTTACCAGGCTCAAGCCTCCTCATCAGCTATTTAAGAGATCTGATTAGAGGCCTGGTTAGCCATCAGCCAGCCAGTTGCTTGTATCTACTTGGGTCTGAGTCAGGTGTAACCTTGACTCTGTCTGTTGTCTCTGGAGGGATGAGATTATATAGTTATGTTAGGCTGTCCCTTCCTAGGACCTCTGAGTAGGAAAGGTTAAAATGAAGGGCGGGCTGGGCATTGCCACGCAGATTGAATACTATTTCAGCTTTATTCCTGCTTGGGTATATTTTATATGTATCTTCTCGAGTTTTAAAGGTTGAGCAGGATCAAATGGTAAATCTGGATCCTAGAAGGAGTAATAGAAACAGTTTAGTATTTTTTTCTGCTCAGCTGTTTTGTTGTGGTTGTTTTTGTTTTTAGCATTAAATTGGTAGCATAAGACTTGCTGACGCCAGTGCTAGCAATCAGACTTGTTATCTGAATATTGATCTCAGTCTGTTTACGCATCTTCATATGTCAGCGCCTTCCTGGTGCTAAGCTTTCTTCCAGTGAAATTGAAAAAGAACTTTGTTTTCAGAGGATCTCATCTTGAGGGCTCACTATGGTAGTATATTAAACACTTAATTTCTTACGTATCTAAAATAATCAGGGATCACATTTGATTTATAGGACTCTATATCCCCTTCACATAGAGGTATCTTCAGGACTTCTAAAGCAGCTTCCATCCCCATCTGGGAGTTAGTTTTATATCAGCCCTGATAAGTTGAGCCTCTAATTCCTCAAATTGGGATGCTCCACTTTGAGACAGTTTACTTCATTGTTGAACAGTCCTTCTTCCTTACATATACTCTTAAGTGTTCCTCCTTGAAGCTTCCACTCCGTTGTCTGGATTCCACCCTCTGAGATATGATTATTATGTGTTCCTTTGAATGCATTCTAAATATTTGCACAGAAACAAATATATGACTGGTGTTTGTAAATTATTTTGAAGTGGTAATTTTGCGTGAAAATGTCTGCTTTAACAGCTTTTTCTTTACTGAATGTTAATAGGGAACAATGTTGCAAGCCATTGAAAGATACATGAAGCAGGCCATTGTGGATAAAGTCTCCAGCGTATCCAGTTCAGCGTTGGTATCTTCCTTAGTAAGTAAACAAGTAGCCCCCTGCTTCTTATGCAAGGTACAGTTTCTAGTTGCTAAAACAAAGTAGCACTAAGATTCTCTCACAAATGAAACGTTTAAAAAATGTGCATACATCTCTATTACTTTATCCAAGAATGTTTTCTCTGCCAGGGGAGCATTTAGCAATTAAAATGGGCAGTTAAGGGGGCCGGCCTGGTGGCTTAGCCCGTAAGTGTGCACGTTCCACTTTGGTGGCCCGGGGTTTGCTGGTTCGGATCCCGGGTGCAGACATGGCACCGCTTGGCAAGCCATGCTGTGGTTGGCGTCTCACATATAAAGTAGAGGAAGATGGGCACGGATGTGAGCTCAGGGCCAGTCTTGCTCAGCAAAAAGAGGAGGATTGGCAGCAGTTAGCTCAGGGCTAATCTTCCTCAAAAAAAAAAAAAAAAAGGGCAGTTAAAAACATGAAATTTTCATATATTTGAAAGGTTTTGGTAATCAGAAAGTTATGTTGTACACATAATAAAGATGGTAGGTGAGGGTGAGGTGAGGGACAGGAAGGAAACTGAGGGTCCATCTCTCTCTTTAAATCTTCCTTTGGAAGTGACCTGTACTCTTACCTTTTGCTTCTTTGTCCTCTGCTTTCCTTGGGGCCCTGTGTCTGCAGTGTCCTTTGCTCCAAGTCTCCTAGCCCACTTCTAAATTTCCTCCCAGGAAGTGATCTTTGTTTTAGTCACAGCTTTTCTTTCTTTCTTTTATCAAAACAAAATTTATTCCTTACAACCTATCACATTGCATTTGATTAAAATTGGTAACTGATGTCTGAATGGATTAGATCATCTGAATCAGAGAAGTTCCTGATTCTGGAATATAATTGGTCAAGTTTCACAGCAGGTGATATATCAGGACTCTGGTTCTTTCTTCTAGGTGAGTTTCCTGGAAGTGAAACCTATAATGTGAACATTATTTAAGTACTATTCTATTGACTGTCCATTCCCTTCCTGTCCTTCCCCTCTAATTGCTTCCTTATTCACACTTCGCCCAACCCACAAACATAGTCACCTTTGCAAAGAGGTCTTGGAGAAAGTGTTTCTGGTTTATCAGTTGCCTCAGGAATAGAAACTTGAAATACTTACAAAGTTACAAAGTTGTTTCTTTCTGTTAGAAATTTCTCTTAGTGATTTTCCAAGAAAATGAACTCATGTTTCTAAACTTCTGGTGACCATGCATTGTCTGTTCTTAATTTTTTCCATATTTAGCACATGATGAAGATCAGCTATGATGTTGTTAAGCGCTGGGTCAATGAAGCCCAAGAAGCTGCTTCAAGTGATAATATTATGGTTCAGGTACTGTCATTAAATCACCTTAGCTTATGTCTTAAGATCAACCTTCTTTAACCACATATTGTAGGGGTAATTTATTGATTCCGCAGATGAGTATTAGCTAAAGTCTAATACTAAGCAGCTTACTGTTAACTAGCCTATTAGTGCATATTCTCAAGTAGGTATCCTACTAATTATGACTACTGCCATGGGCCCTGCTAGTGTTTAGGAGAAACTGTAAGGACGTTCGAGAAAGGTTCTTATATTCAGTAGTAGTTGGAAATGTTCATTCCAAAGGTCACAATGCATTTCAGCCCTTTATTTGAAAAATAATTTGTGAAGAGGATGTTCACTTCCAAGCATTTTAGGCCTTGATTTTAGTAGACATTATAAAAACATTAAAGGGTAATTTTTAGTTTGTAAAGCTTTAAAACCGTTTTGTTGGAAAGATCTCCCTTTCATATTCATAGGCTATTCCTAATTAAAAGGAACAAGAGTAAATTCTTAACTGGCAATTTTATGTAAAGTACCCCATTTGTATTTGAGAGGGTACTTATTTATCCCCTTTCAATGTTTACAACTTCTCATGTTAGCATATTCAGTTACAAGGAAATAGAACAGTAATTTTTCCCTTGGGAAACATTCTCACTCTCCTAACTGTGATCGTTATGTTTTCACACAAAGTGCCACGATAATTACACTTCTTATGCCTACTTTAGGAGATTGATCCTTTAACTACTAACATGGCCACAGATGATTTAAAGCCACTAAAAGAGACCTGTAAGACTGCTGAGGCTTTGGACCTGAGAGCCTTTGTACTAGGGACATATGGGTAGTGCTGAGCCTGCTGGAGCCTCTTCAGATTGCGTCACCTCTTCAATACGGCCCGGTCTGAGTTCACTCCTTCTGGGGGAGAATTAGAAACTCATCCCTCAGTCTTGCCTGTTTGATTCAGTATAAAAAAGATATTCTAGTTGTATGCATTATACTTGGGTGTCTTTTTATTAAAAATCTAGTTCCATATGATTCTATTTTCATGTAAGTTTTATCCTCTTCCCACTCAGCTTCCTGTATATTACATTCTTTTTCTTGTTCTTTAGTACCATGCATTGGGAGTCCTGTATCACCTTAAGAAGAACGATCGCCTTGCTGTTTCTAAGATGTTGAATAAATTCACTAAATGCGGTCTCAAATCACAGTTTGCTTACTGCATGCTGATCCGAATTGCCAGTCGCTTACTAAAAGAAAATGAGGAAGGGTAAGTGTCTTCACTTAAACCATTTGCTGGTTAATATGCCAAAGAGTTTACCTCCTTTATGAATGTTTTTTAGGCAGTGCCAACTTTACAGAGGGATTTGATGTTTTCCAAATTGAAAAAAAAATCATAGAATTCCAAGTAACACACCTTCTTTTTTTCTTAATGTGTTTTTTGGTGTATGTACTTAATAGATTATGATTGCTGATAATACAATGACAAACTGATATTAAACAAAAAATACTTATAGATCATGGAGTATACAATAATTAAATGTGAAAACTGGAAGTGATGTTAAGAATCATCTTGTGGGGCCGGCCCTGTGGCCCAGTGGTTAAGTTCTCGCGCTCTGCTTTGGCGGCCCAGGGTTTCTCCAGTTCAGATCCTGGGCATGGACCTAGCACCTGTCATCAAAGCATACTGAGGCAGCATCCCACATAGCACAACTAGAAGGACCCACAACTAGAAAATACAACTGTGTACTCGAGGGGACTTGGGGAGAAGAAGGAAAAAAAAGAGATTGGCAAAAGATGTTAATTCAGGGCCAGTCTTAAAAAAAAACACAAAAAACGAATCATCTTGTTTATTCCTTTTATTTTTCTAAAAAAGAGTGTTGAAATACTGCGTTTAATGATTTATTTGTTTAAATGATCAATTTATTTAAAGGGCATGAGGGAGACAAACAGAACTACACGTTTGTAAGGTTTGTATTATTCATGTAGTAGTGTTATTTTATTTGATGGTAGACTGTGATAACATAAGGATGAATATTATAATCTCCTGTGTAATCACTAAAAAAGACTAGGAGATATAACGTAAATGTCAACAGAGAAGGTAAAATGGAATATTAAAAAATCTTCGGTTGAACTTCCTGCTTCCAGTAATGGTGGAGTAGCTTGATGTTAGCCCTCCTGCAAATAATGATTTTATTATTAGTACAAAACTCTGTCTCCCCAGAACAAGAAAACCCACAACTGTCTGAAAGAACTGGTGAGTGGTGAAAAGCAGGCAAAAACTGCAGGGAAGCTGACGCCTGAAAGACAGAAGCTATCCTGGGTGAAGATTTGTGTATCTCTGGCTGGTCTCCTGAGGGCACTCCACAGTTCCTGGGTGTGGGATAAGAGAAAAACACCGTATTTAGGGGAGGGGGGGGGGGGGGGGGTGTCAGAACACAGTGTGAAATCGGAAGAGTAATGAAAACTTAGAGTGTAAATCCTGGAAAGGAGGGAGCCACAAATGGGGTGAAACTCAAAATCAATTTTAAACTGTAAAAATTGTTGACCACTGAATTATGCATATACAGGGAAAGACTCTAGGAAACCTGGCAAAAAGCAGAAGCTGTCAGCTGAAGCTGAAGCTGAAAGAACAGAATGGAGAATTCAGCTGCAACTTACTGTGGAAGACATCAAGTTTGGAGTTTGATTCCAGCCTAGTTCACTGCCTGCTAGAGAAACATTATAAATTCTGTCTTTGCATCATATTAATCACAATGTCTATATACAGTAAAAAATAGCGAGAAGTGCAAAGAATTTGGAAAATGTGACCAGTAATTAAGAGGAAAAGCAATCAATAGAAACTGACCCTGATATGACTCAGATATTAGAATTAGCAGATAAAAACTTTAAAGCATCTATTGTAAATTTGTTAAAGACTTTAATGGGAAATAGTTATAATGAATGAAAAGGGGAAATGGAAACTATAAAAAGGAGCTAAAATGAAATCTAGAGCTTAAAATACTGTATCAGTCAGAATTCG
This sequence comes from Equus quagga, assembly GCF_021613505.1. Classification (NCBI taxonomy): domain Eukaryota; kingdom Metazoa; phylum Chordata; class Mammalia; order Perissodactyla; family Equidae; genus Equus; species Equus quagga. The sequence goes on along the minus strand of NC_060274.1, from coordinate 109,599,893 downwards.
ACCAGAGAAGCAGAATCCATAGGAGATAAATGTATAAAGAGATTTATTACAAGGAATTGGCATATGCAGTTTTGGGGCTTGCTAAGCAAGTCCAAAATCCATAGGGCAGGCTGTCAGAAAGGCAAGATCACAGGCAGGCTGGAACTCATGGGCATGGGCCAAAGCTGCTGTCCACTGGTACTCTTTGCCATTGCACATTTTACTATAAACAGCAAGAAACCAGGTCACACCTTCAACACTTTCCTTGGAAAGTCCCTCAAGTAAATATGCAAGTTCATCACATACAAGTTCTGCTTTCCACACGACTGCAGGACACAGTTACACCAAGCTCCCTGCCGATGTCTTACAAGGATTTACCTACTTCCAGTTTATAGTAACTTCCTCACTTCCTGCTGCTCCTCCTAGACCAGCTTTCTCTAAGCAGTCTGTGAGCCCTCACTGGCAGTGACATTAAAGACCAGATGTCTGATAAATCTTTTCAAGGCAGTTTAGGCTTTCTTCATCATGCTACTCAACGTTTTTCCAGGCTCCACCCACTTCCTGATTCCAAAGATGTTTCCACAATTTTAGGTATTTGTTATAGCAGTACCTCACTTCCAGGTACCAGAATTGGTATTAGTTTTTTATTGCTGCCATAACAAATTACCACAAATGTAACAGCCTGTCACCACATCCATTTATCACCTCACAGTTCTGTAAGTTAGACGTAGGTCTCACGGGCTAAGGTCAAGATGTTGGCACGGTGCTGTTGCTTCTGGAGGCTTTGGGGGAAAATCTGCTTCCAATCTTATTTCTTTGCAGTCATAGATTGTAGGTCCCTGTTTCCTTTCTAGCTGTCAGCCAGGGGTTGGTCTGTGCCGTGTAAGGTCGTATATTCACAGGTTCCATGGAGGAAGGCATGGACATCTTTGGGGGCCATTCTGCCTGCTACAGGTACAATAACTGAAATGGATAATTTGCTGGATGGGCCTAACACCAGATTAGAGATGGCTGATGAAAGAGTGAAAGGGTTAGAGTTAGTGAATTTGCAGATAGAGCAATAGAAAGTAACTAATCTGAAGAACAGAGAGCAAACAGATTAAAGAAAAATAAACAGAGCTTCAGAAAACTGTGGGGTAATATCAAGTGGCCTACCACTTGATATGTAATTGAAATTCCAGAGGGAGATGTGAGAGAATGGAGCAAAAAAGAGAAATGAAGAAATAATAAATAAAGACTTCCCAATAAGCATTTATTCTAGCAGGGCAAGGATGATCTAACAGTCAAAAATCAACATAATATTTCTCATTTAAAGAATAAAGGAGAAAAATCTTAATGGATGCAAAGAAGGCAATTCACTGGCAATTTGTGATTAAAAATCTCTTTTCAAGGCAAAGAATAGAAGGGAACATCATTATTCTGATAAGAGTACCAAAAAATCTCCAGTAAACTTTATGCTTGTTGCCAAATTATTAAAGGCTCTCCCCTTGAGATTGTGAGTGAGACAAGGATGCCTGCTAATTTTTGGAATAGCATTTTACTGGAGGTCCTACTTGGTGCAGTAAGTCAAGAAAATAAAATATCTAAAGATTTGAAAGAGGACATAAAACTGTCTTTGCAGACAACATGATTGTGTATATAGAAAATGCAAAATAATCTACACATTATCTATTAGAATTGATACATGAATTCACCAAGGGTACTGGATAGGTCAATATCCAAAATCAATTTTATTTCTATATATAAGCAACCAACAGATAAGATACAATTTTGAAAAGATGGTACCGTTTGTACTAAAATCAAATGCTTAGGAATAAATCTACCAAAAATTGTATAAATCTCTACACAGAAAATTATGAAGTGTCATTTAAAGTATGACTTGAATAATTGGAGGGATATGTCATGTTCTTAGAGTGGAATATTTAATACTGGAAAGATAATTACATCATCTTCTTTTGATCTATGGATTCAGTGAACCCCCAATCAGAATCTCATTTGGGTTCCTTTAAATACCAACCAGAAATGCATACATTTGTGTGTCAAAAGACATACTAAAGATACCTTTAGTGCTATTATTCATAATAGCTCTGAAATGGAAATAGTCCAAATGTCCATCAATGCTAGAATCAAAAAATGAATTGTGGTGTATGCAGTCAGTAGTATACAACAATGGAAATGAACAAATTACTGTTAAATGCAGCCACATGGATAAATCTCACTAAGAAGTCACACACATACATTCTGTATAGTTCCATGTAAGTTAATTTCAGACTTAGGCACAACTAATGTATAGTATTAAAAGTTGGGAAAGTATTTATCTTTAGGGCAGCAGCACAGTAGTGCTTGGAAGGTGGCATGTAGGGGGCTTCTGGAGTGTTTGAAATACTTATTTTCTTAATCATGGTAGGTTTGTAATAATTCAGTTATGATTTAGTTGTCTATTGTTGCATATCAAATTACTGCAAAACTTAACCAGATTAAAAGGACAATAAATATTTATTTTCCCACACAGTTTCTGTGGGTCAGGGATTTGGGAGTATCTTAGCTGGATGGTTCCTGCTTGAGGTCTTTCATGAGGTTGCAACCAAGATGTCGGCCAGGGTTGCATCACCTGAAGGTTTGATGGAGGCTGGAGAATCTGGTTCCACGGTAGCTCACGCATGTCACTCGTGCCTCGATGCAGGCTGTTGGTAGGACACCTCAGTTCCTTGCCGTGTGGATCTCTCCACAGGGCTGCTTGAATGACCTCATACCATTTTGGCTGACTTACCCCAGAGCGAGTGATACCAGAGAGTGCAAAGTGGGAGTCACAATCATTTTTATGATCTAGTGTTTGAAAACACATTCCATCTCTGCAGAGTTCTGTTGGATAAAAGGTTCAGTGTGGATGGGGATTACACAAGGGAGTAAATAAAGGGAAACAAGAATTCTTGGGGGTGTTTTCAAGGTTGGCTACTGTACTGGTCTGCTAGCGCTGTCATAACAAAATGCCACAGACTGGGTGGCTTAAACAACAGAGAGACATTTTCCCACAGTTGGGGAGGCCAGAAGCCCGAGATCAGGCTGCCAGCAGGGTTGTTGTTCATTCAGTGAGAGCTTTCTCTCAGGCTGCAGATGGCCGCCCTCTCACCGTGAGCTCCCGTGATCTTCCCTCAGCGCCTGTGTACGGAGAGGAGGAGGATCTCTCTGTCGTCTCCTCTATAAGGACATTAATCCTGGCAGATCAGGACCCCACCCACATGACCCCCTTTAACCTTACTTCCTTCCTTACAGGCCCCGGCTCCAAATAGGCTCCAAATAGAGTCACACTGTGGGTTAGGGCTTCAATATACGAATTTAGGTGGTGGGGGGTGGGGCACACAAACATGCCATCCATAAAAGTTACATCACGTACTTTTCTATATTTTTCTTATAATTTAATACAAAATTAATTTCCAAAATTGGCTGATAATTTCTCAGACCTGTAGAAAGAAAGATACCATCTGCAGAGTGAAGAAAAACAAAAAAGCACCAAATGCTGAGTAGAATGAAGGACAAAGATAAACAAGCAAGCACATTCTAACTGAACTTTTTTTAACATCAAGGATAAAGAGAAAATTCTAAAAGTTCTATGAAAGTGAAGATATTTGACCCATAGTTTTACTTCAGATTTCTCTCAGCTGCATTGCAGCCAAGGCAGCAGTGGGGCGTGTGTGCCCAGGGTTGTGGGAAGATAACTGTCAGCTGGAATTCCGTACCCAGCCAGACCGTCACACTGGGGGCGGAAGAAAGGTGCTCTCAGACATAAGGGTTTACTGCAAATAGTTTACCAGTCACTTTGTGAGAATCGTCCATCGATTTACTCCCCCAGGAACAAATAGAGGCTCAGAAGGCAGTCGTGGATTTAAGAAGTAATAGTATAACAATTGATCATTCTAAATAGATGACATTGTAACTTTTTAAAATTTAATAGCAAGCTCAAACATTCCAGAGGACAGTGTCATGATAAATTATGGTGTAGAAGGTGGTATTAGATGGAAGTAAAAGCATGCTAAGCTTTTTTTTGGGGGGGGGGGGCTTGTTTGGGAGGAAGATCTCGTTAATGGTTAATATTAAACTTTGTTAGGTAAAGAATTGGGTTAGTAACTAAGACTATAAATGGAATGTAAAGCTTTATGTTGAAATAAAAATGGAACGGGCTGGCCTGGTGGCATAGTGGTAAAGTTCACATGCTCTGCTTTGGCGGCCCGGGGTTTGCAGGTTTGGATCCCAGGTGTGGACATGGCATCAACTTGGCAAGCCATGGTGGCAGCCATCCCACATATTAAGTAGAGGAAGATGGGCACTGATGTTAGCTCAGGGCCAGTCTTCTTCAGCAAAAAGAGGAGGATGTTAGCTCAGGGCTAATCTTCCTTAAAAAAAAAAAAAAAAGACAAAATGGGATTTTGTACTTTGAGAAAAGTAACGATCTAAAAAATGATATAACAGAAATGAACTTGTATATACTTAATAGCATTATTTCAAAATATGTAAAGCAAAATCTTAAAGAAATATAAGAAATTCTTGGGAAAATTTAAACACACCTGTCTCAGAAACTGACAAATCAAGTATAAAAACCTAAGACTGTAGTTGATCTGTGTATCACTGGTAACAAAATTGACCTCATATTTAGAACCCTGTGTCCAAGAGAGAATATACAATATTAATTCTTTAAAATTTTTTACTTGAGCAACATAATGTACATATTGAAAAAATGCATAAAATTTATAGTTGTATGTACATTGTATCTAGTTGCTGGGGAACACTCAGATAATGACCATGCATTAGGTAGTAGTACATTTCTGGTATCCCAGAAATGCTTTATGTATCTTTCTTGATCATAACTACCCCCAGCAGAAACCACTATTCTGACTTTTATGGTAGTCATTTCTTTGCTTTTCTTTAGATTTTTACCCCTTGTGTAAACATCCCCAAACAGTATGGTTTAGTTTTGCCTTGTTTTGCACACTCTATCCACAGAATCATGCTATATTGTGCTGCTTGTTTTTTTCACTCAATATTTTGGTTTAAGATTCATCTTTGTTTTTTGCTGTAGTTCTAGTTCATTTTAATTATATGTATATCTCCTTGATTGAATACTTCCTAGTTCATTTATATTCATTCTTCTGTTAATGGGCATTTGAATGGCTTTCTGTTTTGAGCACTTATTAATGAAATCACTATAAACAGCATCCCTGTGCCTATACCACACTGCCTCATGACCATAGGTTTCTTTCTTTGTATGTAAGCATGCATTTCTACAGGGTATATATCTACGAGTGGAATTGCTAGATCATTGGGTATACATCTCTTTACTAGGTAATGTTAGACTTTTTTTTCAGTGATTGTACCAATTTATATTCCAGCCAGTGGTGTGAGATTACCTGAGCCAAGACTTGATGCTGTCAGACTTTAAAAATTTTACTAATCTGAGATAATATATTTTTTCATTGAGATATAACTCACATACCATAAAATTCACCTGTTTTTTTTGGTGAGTAAGATTGGCCCTGAGCTAACATCTATTGCCAATCTTCCTCTTTTTGCTTGAGGAAGAGTGTCACTGAGCTAACATCTGTGCCTCTCTTTTGTATGTAGGATGCCACCACAACATGGCTTGATGTGCAGTATGTAGATCCATCCATGCCTGGGATATAAACCAGTGAACCCCAGGCCACCGAAGCACAGTGTGCAAACTTAACCACTACACCACCAGGCTGACCCCAAAATTCACCTTTTTAAAATATATAATTCAGTGGTCTTTAGTATATTCACAGAGTTGTATAACTACCACCATTTATTCCAGAACATTTTTATCACCCCAAAAAGAAACCCCTAACCCGTTAACCCCACTCCCTATTCTCCTCTCCCCACAGCCCCTGGAAAACATTAATCTGCTTCCTGTCTCTTATGGATTTTCCTGTTCTGGACATTTCATATTAATGGAATCATACAATATGTGGTCTTTTATTTCTGGTTTCTTTCACTTGCAGTGTTTTCAAGGTTCATATGTATTGTAGAAATATCAGTACTTTATTCTTTTTATAGCTGAATAGTATCCCACTGGGTGGCTATACCATATTTTATTTATCCATTTGTCTGTTGATAGACATTTGGGTACTTTCTGCTTTTTGGCTATTATGAATAATGCCACTATTATCAGTTGTGCATAATTTGTTTTTTGAGGAAGATTAGTCCTGAGCTAACATCGGCCGCCAATCCTCCTCTTTTTGCTGAGGAAGGTCGGCCCTGAGCTAACATCTGTGCCAATCTTCCTTTATTTTATATGTCGGACGCCTGCCACAGCATGGCTTGATAAGCGGTGGTAGGTCTGTGCCCAGGATCCGAACTGGTGAACCCTGGGTCGCCAAAGCAGAGCACTTGAACTTAACCGCTATGCCGCCAGGCAGGCCCCTGTGCATAATTTTTTATGTGAACATGTTTGCAAGTCTCCTAAGCATCTATCTAGGAGTAGATTGCTGAGTCATTATGTAACTCTATGTTTAACTTTAAACTGTTTTCCAAAGTGGCTGTCCCATTTTACATTCTTGCCCGCAGTGTGTGAAGGTTCCAGTTTCACCACATCCTCACTAACACTTAGTACTGTCTGACTTTTTTATTATACACACCATAGGAGGTGTGAAGACATATCTCACTGTGGATGGTTTTTTCCCATTGGAAAAGTCTGATTGAAAAAAAATTGTACAAGTTAGTTGTTGGTTTGACAGTAACAAAGGCTGCATTTCCCTGATGGCTGATGATGTCGTACATCTTCTCATGTGCTCATTGGGCATTTGTATGTCTTCTTTGGAGAAAGGTCTATTCAAATCCTTTGCTCATTTAAAAAATCGAGTTGTCTTTTATTGTTGAATTGTAGTAGTTAAGTATATTTTGGATACTAGATTTTATTAGATAGATAATTTGCAAATATTTCCTTCTATTAGGTGGGTTGTCTTTTCATTTTCTTTATAGTGTCCTTTGAAGTATTGAAGTTTTAAATTTTTATGAAGTCCAGTTTGTCTATTTTTTTCTTTGATTGCTTGTGCTTTTGGTATTATACCTAGGAAACCATCGTCTAATCCAGGGTCACAAGGATTTACACCTGTGCTTTCTTCTTCTAAGAGTTTTATAGTTTCATCTTTTACCTTTAGGTCCTTGATACGTTTTGAGATAGATTTTTTAATGGTGCGAGGTAGGGGTCCCATTTCATTCTTTTGCCTGTGGATATCCAGTTGCAATGTGAATTTGCTATTGTCTCAGCACCATTTGGTGAAAGATTATTCTTTCTTCATTGAATTGTCTTGGCATCCTTGTCAAATCATTGTGGTTTTAATTTGTAATTCCTTGATTACTAATAAGTTTGAGAACCTTTTCCTATGTTTATTAGCCATTATTGGCCCCCCATTGCCCATTCATTCTAGGTCAGTGTACAGAGGTCTATCAGGGCAGTTTTTACATCATGAGAGAGGAATTATAACCCTTGGGCTTTGAGGCTTTTAAACTGCATTAAGTACAGAAGCATCAACCACTCACTGTTGTGATCAGGGATGGGTGGCAGAAGTAATGTAGTGTGGCAGGCATTATATCTGATGCCACAGAAATAAAAAAGATCATAAGAGACTACTACGAACAATTATATGCCAACCGACTGGATAAACTAGAACCTATTTTGACAACTTAGCATAAATTTTGAGGAGAAGCAGCCTTTCCCTGGCATAATCAGGGCCTGGGATCCAAAGCTTGCAGTTGTATGATACGACACACTAGTCGTGGGAATCCCTATGTCCGCCTTCACGGTTGGGGAAGTACCAGCCCCTCCCTTGGCATGATGGGAAGGAGCTTGAGTCCAAGCTTTGTGCTTGACCAGAATTGATTGCCTTACACATTTGGCTGAGTCCAGTTGTAATGGAGGTCCATAGGAATCCAGCTTTTTTCCTGGGTGGCCAGCAGATCAGTTTTGGACAAAATGACGCTCGCCCCTCACTTGTTAATTCTCAGAATTTCTCTGGCAGTTCTTTTTGATTTTGTATGTACATTATCATAGATGGAGTTTCAAAAAGTTGGTTTCTCACTGTAAACTTCCCTCTTAATACTGCACTTACTGCATCCCAATGTCATGTTTTTGTCTCAAGATATTTTCTAATTTCCCTTTTGATTTATTCCTTGACTTATTGGTAGTTCAAGAGTCTGTTAATTTCCACATATTTGTGAATTTTCCAGTTTTCCTTCTGTTGTTGATTTCTAGTTTCACTCCATTGTGGTCAAAAAAGATACTTGGTATGATTTTAATCCTTTTAAATTTGTTAAGATATATTTTGTGACCTAATATGTGATCTATGCTGGAGAATAGATCACATTGTGTGTGCAGTTGAGAAGAATGTGTGCTCTGCTGCTGTTGGCTGGACTGTTCTGTATACGTCTGTTAGGTCCATTTGGTCTATAATGTTGTTTCAGTCCACTTTTTCCTTACTGATCTTCTATCTGGATGTTCTATCCGTTATTCAAAGTGGGGTGTTGAAGTCTCCTACTATTATTGTATTGCCATCTATTTTTCTCTTCAGATCTGTCAGTGTTTGCTTTATATATTTAGTTTTTTGAGAATTGTTTTCGACTATTCTAGGTCCTTTGCATTTTCATATAAATTTTAGGATCAGCTTTGAATTTCTACAACAACTCTGCCCGCGTTTTGATAGGGATTGCATTGAATAGAACAAGAGATCTATTTTGAATAAATCAATTTGGGAGAGTTGCCATCTTGACAGTATTGAGTCTTTCAGTCCATGAACAGAGACTTCTCCATTTATTTAGATTTCTCAGCAGGGTTTTGTTGTTTTCAGTGTAAAGTCTTGCATTTCTTTTATTAAATTTATTTCTATTTTCTTTCTGATGCTATTATGAATGGGATTGTTTTATTAATTTTGCTTTGGATTAATTATTGCCAATATATAGAGATACAATTGATTTTGCATGTTAATCTTGTATCCTGTAGCCTTGCTATGGTCATTTATTAGTTCCATTTATGTGTGTGTATTCCTTGGGATTTTCTTTGTCCAGGCTCATGTCATCTGTAAACAAAGACAGTTTTACTTCTTCCTTTCCAAACTGGATGTCTTTAATTTCTTTTTGTTGCCTAACTATACTGTCTTGAACCTTTAGTACAATGTACAGTAGAGGTGGTGAAAGCAGGCATCCTTGCCTTGTCCGTGATCTTAAGGGGAAAGCATTAAGCCTGACGTTAACTGTGAATTTTATGAAGTTGTCCTTTATCAGGTTGAGGACATTCCCTTCAACCTCTAGTTTTTTGAGAGTATTTATCATGCATGGATATTAGATTTTGTTAATTACTTTTTCTGCATCTATTAAGATGATGATTTGGTTTCTGTCCTTTTATTATTAATTTGGTATATAACATGAATTGATTTTCTGTTGTTAAACCAATTTTGCGTTCCTGGGATAAATACTACTTGATTATGGTGTGTAATTCTTTTTATATTGCTGGACTCAGTTTGCTGGTATTTTGTCAGGGAGTTTTGTGTCTATGTCAGGAGGGATATTAGTCTGTAGCTTTTCTGTGGTAATTTGTCAGGCTTTGTTACCTGGGTAATACTGGCATCATGGCATTGGGGGAGAAGTAGTGTGCCCTCCTCATTTATTTTCTGAAAGAATTTATGAAGGATTGGTATTACTTCTTTAAATATTTGATAGCATTAACCAATGAAGCCAGCAGGACTTACGCTTTTTTTTTGAGGGAAGATTTTAAATAACTAACTCATAGGTCTGTTTAGATTGCGTATTTCTTTGTGAGTCAGTTTTGGTAGTCTGGTATTTCTAGAAATTAATCCAAGTTATCTAATTAGTTGGCGTATAGTTGTTCACAGCCAGCCCTGATGGTCTAGTGGTCAAGATTCGATTGTCATACTGTGGCAGCTGCATGTTGCTGTGATGCTGGAAGCTATGCCACCGGTATTTCAACTAGTAGGGTCACCCATAGTGGACGGGTTTCAGTGGAGCTTCCAGACTAGACACATTAGGAAGAAGGACCTGATCAACCACTTCTGAAAAAATTGGCCATGAAAATCCTATGAACAGCAGTAGAGAATTGTCTGATACAGTGCTGGAAGGTGAGAAGTTGGTGCAAAAGACCAGGCAGGGTTCTGCTGTGCTGTACACAGGGTCACTAGGAGTTAGAATTGACGCAGTGGTACTAACACCAAACAAAAAATTGTTTGTGATGTTCTCTTATAATCATTTTAATTTCTTTAGGGTCAGCAGTGTTGTCTTCTCCTTCATCCCTGATTTTGTTAATTTGTGTTTTTTTCTCTTTTCTTCTTAGTCTAGCTGAAGGTTTGTCAATTTTATCGATCTTTTCAAAAACTAACTTTGGGTTTCCTTGATTTATTATTATTATTTTTCTGTATTCTAGTCCATTGATTGCTGCTCTGATCTCTTTGTTTCCTTATTCTGCTTGCTGTGGGCTTGGTTCACTCTGCTTTTTCTAATTTCTTAATTGTGGAAGCTTAGGTTATTGATTTGAGACCTTTCTTCTTTTCTGGTATAGGTGTTTAAATCTATAAATTTCCCTCCAAGCATTGCTTTAGCTGCATCTCATAAATTTTGATTTGCTGTGTTTTCATTTTCATTCGCTTTCAAATATTTTCTCATTTTTCATTTGATTTATTCTTGATCCATGGGTTACTTAGAAATATGTTGTTTAATTTCCAAATATTTGAGGATTTCCCTGATTTATTTTCCATTGTTGATTTATAATTTAATTCAATTGTGGTTGGGAAACATGCTTTGATGATTTCCATCCTTTTAAATCTGTTGCGACTTGTTTCATGACTGGCATTTAATCCATCCTTGATAACTGTCCACATACACATGGAAATAATGCATATTTCATAGTCATTGGGTTAAATCTTCTAAGTTGAGTTGGGTGATTATGTTGTTCAAGTCTTCTATATCCTTGATGATCTTCTGTCTAGTTCTTCTATCAATTATTGGGTGAGTATAGACATCTCCAACTATTACTGTTAAATGATCTATTTCTCCTTTTGTTTTGTCAAGTTTTGCTTCATGTATTTTGAGACTCTGTTGTTAAGTGTGTATATGTTTATTGTTGTTAAGTGATCCTGACGTATTCCCCTCTTTCTCATTATGAAATTTCTTTTTGTCTCTTGTAATATTCTTAAATTCCATTTTGTCTGATATTAATATAGCCACTCCTGATCTCTTATGGTTACTGTTTGCATGGCATATCTTTCCCATCTTTTTACTTTCATCCTATTTGTATCTTTGAATCTAATGTGTGTCTCTTATAGATAGTCTATGGTGGGGTCTTGCTTTTTGATCCTATCTGGCAATCTCTATCTTTTGTTTAGGAAGTTTAGACCATTCATATTTAATATAATTATTGATACAGTTAGATTTATCTTTTCCATTTTGCTATTTGTTATAAGTCTCCTGTCTTTTTGTTCCTCTATTCCTCTTTGACTGCCTTCTTTTGTGTTAAATACATATTTTTAGTGTATCACCTTAATGTCTCTGTCAATATATTTACTTTTTTTTTCAGTTTTTTCCTAGTTGTTACTCTAGAGATTAGAATATTCATTTTAATTTACCACAATCTACTTCAGATTAATACTAACTTAATTTTAGTAAAATATAGAATCTTTGCTCCAATATAGTTTCATTCTCTCCCTGCTCCTTTTGGTATTATTGTCACATATATTACATGTACATGTGTTATCAATCCAACAATGTAGTGTTATGATTATTGCTTTATACAATTTTACGTCCTTTAAAGTAGTTAAGAAGAGAAGTGAAAAGAACGTATCTATAGAATCTTTTATATCATCTCATGTATTTACCATTTCTAGTGTTCTTTGTTTCTCCTTGATTATTCACATCACTGATTGGAATCAATCTTTCAGTCTAAAGGACTTCCTTTAGTATTCTTTGTAAATCAGGTCTGTTAGCAATACATTCTCTAAGTCATCATTTATCTGGGAATGTCCCTTTTTTTTTAATATTGGTGAGAAAGATTGGCCCTGAGCTAACATCTGTTGCCAGTCTTCCTCTTTTTAGCTTGAGGAAGACTGGCCCTGAGCTAACATCTGTGTCAGTCTTCCTCTATTTTGTATGTGGGACACTGCCACAGCATGGGTTGATGAGCAGTGTGTAGGTCCACACCCAGGATCCGAACCTGTGAACCCCGGGCTGCCGAAATAGAGTGTGCAAACTTACCCACTATGCCACCTGGCCAGCCCCCAGGGAATGTCCTTTTTTAGCCTTCATTTTTGGAGGGTAGCTTTGCAGTTAGAGAATTCTTGTCTTTATTTCCACACTTTGAATATAGCATTCTACTGCCCTTTTACTTCCATTGTTTCAGGTAAAAAGTCAGCCATTAACCCTGTTAGTGCCCTGAACCCCTGAACAATGTGGTGAGTAGTTGCCATCTTGCTGCTGTCAGGATTTTCTCTTTGTCTTATGCTTTTAGCAGTTTGACTATGGTGTATCTGTGTGAGTCTTTTTATATTTATCCTACTTGGCATCTGTTGGGCTTCTCAAGTGCTTATTTTTCATCAAATTTGGGAGGTTTTTGGCCATTATTTCTTTAAATATTCCTTTTGCCCCTTTGCCCCTCTCCTTTCCTTCTGGGGCTCCTATTATGCAAATGCTGGCACACTTGGTCATATTCCACAGGTCTCCAAGGCTCTGTTATTTTTTCCTCATTCTTTTTTCTTTATTTTCCTAAGCTCAGTTAGCTCAATTTACCTACTTCAAGTTTAGTGCTTCTTTCTATTGCCAGTGTAAGTCCACTGCTGAATTGCAGATTTGAATTTTTCATTTCAGTTATTACACTTTCCAAATCCGCAATTTCTATTTAGTTCCTTAAAAAACAACAACAACAACAAATCTCATTTCTCTCTCTTTATTGATATTTTCTCTTTGGTGAAGCATGATTGTCATGCCTTTAATTCAGTAGACATGGTTTCCTTTAGCTCTTTGAACATATTTTTATTAGTTGACTTAAAATCTTTGCCTAGTAAATCCAACATCTGGGCTTCCTCAGGAATAATTCCTATTGACTGCTTTTTTTCTCCTATATATGGGCCATATTTCACTGTTTCTTTGTGTGTGTCATTAACTTTTTATCAAAAAGTGGATATTTTAAATAATATATATGGTACCTCTGGTAATCAGATTTCCCCCTCCTCATCCTCAGAGTTTGTTATTGTTGCTGTTTGTTTAGTTACTTTCTTGGGCTAATTCCACAGTCTTTATTCTTTTTCACGTGCAGGCACTGAAGTCTCTGCTTGGTTAGCTGGGTCATCAGATAATGATTTGACAGATTTTCTTAAATGCTTTAAATGAACACACATGTCTCCTGCTCTTTTTCCAATGGGCACTTTAGTGTTGGGTATGCCTTCCATACTCTGGTGTTTGCGACTCTGCCTTTGTCTTCACTTCCCACTTGAGTAGAACCTGAAAGTCAAGCATAGAGAGATTAGGGCTCTGTCAGGTCTTTCCTGGGCATTTTGCACAGCTTTCTATGTGCACATAGCCTTCTAGATCCCCAGGAATGTGTCAGAAATTGTCAAAGCTCCCTATGGACATCTCATTCCTCAGATTTTCCTTTTAAGCTTTTGGCCAGCCTGTTGTTTGGCCCAACTGGAATTGCTGCCTCTGGCAACAGCAATGATAAACAATTGCCACTGATTGTTTTGGGGACAAACTCCCTGAGGATAGGGCTTTCCTCACTGAGTGAGCTCTGGGTCAGATGAACTAAAGGTTAGCTCCGTGAATGGGGCTTTTCTAGGAAACACCAGTCAGGTCAAATAATGACAGTTGTCTGGGGACAGGGCTTTTGAGGGAGCTCCAAACCCATCTTGCTCCTCCAATGGCTGCTAGGCTGCTGGCTTTCACAGTCACTGTGGTTCTGAGGCTGCTGTTGTCCAAGGCTGCCATGAAACTGGGAAAAGGGGATGGAAATAGAGCACGTTAAAAACACCAGAAAGCTTACTGTTCTTACAAAGATTCAGGAGTTTTTCTTGAATAAATGTTCCCTTCCTAGTATTGTTGTAAGCCTTTGGCTAATTTCTGGAGTGCTGAAAAACTTGATTTGACAGTGTTTTACAGTGCAAAGACTCATTGCTTTTATCGAGGAGTGGATTTTCAGAGGTCCTTCATCCATAATTCCACAAGTGCTTCTCAATCTGTGCTTTTAACCACCATGCGTATCGCTTCTGTCCTTGTTGATATCTAAATGATGGCTTATGTATATTTATTGGCAGCCATGAAAGTCCACTCTTTGATTTCATTGAGAGCTGCTTGCGAAATAAACATGAAATGGTTATTTATGAAGCTGCGTCAGCGATCATCCATCTTCCTAACTGTACTGCAAGGGAGTTGGCACCTGCTGTTTCAGGTTAGTTGTATACTTGATAGCTGGCTCTTGTTTCTATTTTATATTTTTAAATTTCACAGATCTGTAGGATAGGTATTAAGATGATTTTTGACCCCAGCTCTGTAAATGTAGTCTTTACATTCTGATATGTAGATGATTTATTTTAGTTGTTCTTTACTTCTTTTTCTGAAGTTACCATTTCCCCATATAGAACATTAAAACATTTTTACTTAGAAGCTACTTTAATGCCTTAAGTTGTCCTTAATGTTTAAAAAGCCCATTTGCTCTTATTACTATAAATATTTTTACCGTTTAAATTCAACTATAAATGGGTGTATTAATTTTTTTAGAGAAAAGAACAAACTTTGTTTCCTATATTTAAAGTTTTTAAAGCTCAACAAAAAGTGCTTTTTCTTTTTTTGATGATACATTTTTCATGTGAATTTTTGATGCTGGGATCTAATTTCCTCATGCATATTTTAAATATTCTTTATGTACTGTATTTTCACATAGATGCTATATAGTGAAATGAACTATATTCACAGTGTTGGGTTTTTTTCTTTCCTAGTTCTTCAACTTTTCTGTAGCTCTCCTAAGCCAGCTTTGAGATATGCAGCTGTGAGGACCTTGAACAAAGTAGGTGTCCCTTTGCTAACTATTGACTTGTATCAGTGTCTGATTGAGAAACATTGAATGTGAAGCCTTTGGCTTTCTCGCCAGGGTTAGTCGATGTGATTTGTGCGCTTCACTTCTGCAGCACCTCACTTGTATTTGTGGACTTAGGTCTGGTCATTTCTACTATTATTTACCTAAAGATTATAATTCATTTCTGACTGCTAAGGACTTTATAGTCAAGAGCTACACTGTCCAGTATGATGGCCATTAACCATAATTTCCATTTAAATTAATTAAATTAAAAAAATTAAAAATTCAGTTCCTCAGTCACTCTAGTCACACTTCGTGTGCTCAACAGCTACATGTGGTTAGTGACTACCTTCTTGGACAGTGCATCTATAGAACATTCCTATCATAGCAGAAAATTCTCTTGGGCAGTGCTGGTCTCCAGCAGCGATGTCCAATAGAAGCACAATGTGAGTCACATATAATTTTAAATTTTGTAGTAACCACACTGAAAACATTTTTAAGGTGAAATTAATTTTAAGTAATTTATTTTATTTACCTTAATATATATATAAATATCATATCCACATGTAATCTGTATAAAATTATTAAGGATATATTTTGCCTTCTATTTTTTCATACAAAGTCTTTGACATCCAGTGTATATATTCACAGCATATCTCATCTGGACTAGCCACAGTTTCAGATGTTTAGTAGTCACATGTGGCTATTGCCTGTTGTATTGGACAGCATATGTCTAGAGGATACAATATAGAAACCAGAATACATTAAATAACCATAAAAATTCTAAATAAAAGTGTAATGTAGTAGAAGACATATGTCAGTACATAATCGATTATAAATTAATTGTATGAACAATTGGAGGAGAGAGAAGTTTAGAGCAGCCATGGAAGAAGCCTTTCTAGAACAACAGTTTGAGCTGTGTTTTAGAGTTGATGTGGGTGCACATTCCTTTGTCTGTATTCTTGAGGCCAGATGTATTCAGAATTCAGTTTCTGTGAATTTTAGAAAGGTAATATGGTGCTATCTTTTATATTATATATTAACCCCAGTAGGTCTGGAGCAGCACCCCACTGCTAGACATTAATAATTCTACACTATACATGTGATATCCTTTAAGTGGGAGAAATTAAGACTTAAATAGTTTTACGTCAGTTTGAATCATGTTTTGCTGTTAAATGAACTTTGATGCTAATACTTTGCTGAATTTTCAAATTTTTTTACTTGTGGATAATGTTGGGATAGGCAGAGAAGTGAACACTGTTGACAAAAGTGAAGGAGCAGGAGCATGACAGACATATTTTAGAGATAATGAGCAATCCAGTTTAGCTGAAGTTTGCGTGCTTAAATACAGAAGTGTTTTCTAAGTGATAAGCTATTAACAGTCTTTGTTGAGCAGTGTTTACCATGCTAGGTCTATTCTCAGAGATCCTAACATCTAGTAGAGTAGGTCTCCATCTACACATGTGCTATAAGGGAAAACAGGCCAACTATAATATAAGACAGACTATAATATTGTCATAAAGAGTATAGAAACCGAGGAAGAGAAAGTGCTCTGCTATACTATAACTATGGCAGTTAATCATTTATAAAATGATTTGTCATACCTTATCAGTTGGAAGTACTCTTCTTGAAACAATTACTTTTAACCTATATTGTTCAATTTAGATTTAAAAAAGCCACTTACCTTAATTAAAATTTATTTTTCTCTTCTGTTGTTTTATTAAAGTTCTAGCCTTTATCAATAGCAATTTGCTTAATTTTTTTCTTGCCCTTCCACAAGGTGGCAATGAAGCACCCCTCTGCTGTCACTGCCTGCAATCTGGACCTGGAGAACTTGATCACAGACTCGAACAGAAGCATTGCCACCCTGGCCATCACCACGCTCCTCAAGACAGGAAGCGAGAGCAGCGTGGACAGGCTCATGAAGCAGATCTCTTCTTTTGTGTCTGAAATCTCAGATGAGTTCAAGGTAAGAGTTTAAATATGACCATGTTTAAACTGGGTTTCTTCCATTCTCTGGCTTGCCCCTTTCTTTTCTTAACAGTGTCTTTTGAGGAGCAGAAATTTTTAATTTTTAGGAAGTCTAATTTATCCATTTTTTCCTTTCACAGTTATTGCCTTCTGTGTCCTAAGAAACCTTTGTCTACGTCCAAGTTATAAACATGTTTTCTTATGTTTAATTCTAAATCTTTTATGGTTTTAGCTTTTACATTTTGTTCTGTGATCCAACTTGAATTAATATTTGTGTATTGTGTGTGGTAAGTTCAGTTTTTTTCCCATACTGATATCCAGTTATTCCAGAGTGATTAGTTGAAAAGACTTCCCCTTCCCCTTGGAGTGCTTTGACATCTTTGTCTGAAAAGCAGATAACCATATAATTGTTGGTCTGTTGATCTGTTTTGTCAAACCTATGCCAGTACCACATTGTGTAGATTAATGTAGCTTTTATAGTGCCCCTTAAATGTCAAGTAGTGTGGTTTTCCAACATTGTCCTTCTTTTTTAATATTCAAATTCCTTTGCATTTCCATATAAAATTTAGAACCAGCTTATCAATTTCTGTAAAACAAAACCCACTAGGATTATGATTGGGATTATGTTGAATCTATAAATCAATTTGGGGAGAACGGAGATCTTAACAATATTAATTCTTCCAGTTCATGAATATGGTATAACTCTTCCTTTATTTAGGTCTTCAGTGTTTTATAGCATTTACTCTAGAGGTCTTGCAATATCTTTTGCTAAATTTGTTTCTAAATATTTTATGCTTTTTGATTCTATTTTATTAAAATTTCTATTTCATTGTTTGCTGCTAGAATATAAAAAATACTTTTCTTCACTTTCCCGTAACGTGGTATCCTGTGACCTTGCTGAGTACTCTTATTAGTTCTAGTAGTTGTTATATACATTCCTTAGGATTGTCTGTATAATCATGTCATCTGTGAATAGAGACACTTTTACCTCTTCATTTCCAATCCAAATGCCTTTCCTTTCTTTTTCTTGCCTTATTAAAATGACTAGGACTTCAAGTACAATGCTGAATAGAACTAATGAGAATGTGTTAGAGATAATCAAAAGAAGAATAAATTTCTGTTGGAAGAATTAAAGCAGAAAGATTTTACTTTTTCATGCTTACTTAATTATCAGTCAAGATGTATAACTGACCAACCCTATTTACTCTCTACTTAAACTTTTAAAAAACAAACTTAGCCTGTATATACAAGCAGACGTTCTGAATCCTTAGGGAACCTTGGGAGGTTATGAAGGTCTTTTTGTAGTATAGTTTATTGAACAAATCTCCTATGCTTGGGCATTTAGATAGTTTGCAATATTTTGCAACTACAGATAATGCTGCAGTGGACAACCTTGTGCTTATGTTTTTTTGAAATGTTGCAGGTGTATCCTCAGGGTAAATTCTTGGAAGACCATATGCTAGATTGAAGCATAAATGAATATGTAGTTTTGTAGAGAATGCTAAATTCTATCAGCAATGTATAAGAGTGCCAGTTTTCCTGTAGCCTCACCAATAGAGTGTATGGTATTTAGAAGTTTTGCCAGTCTGATGGGTGAGAAAGAGTATCTCTATGTAGTTTTAATTTGAATTTCTCTTATTATGAGGGAAGTTAAACATCTTTTCATATTTTTAAGGATCATTTAATATCTTTTTTTGAATGTTGTCTGCTCATGTCCTTTTCCAATTTTCTATAGGATTTTTGGTCTTTCATTTCCTCAGTTATTTAAAGATTTTTGTATATTAAGGATATTAGTTCTTTATCTGTGAAATATGGAATGATATTTTTCCCAGTTTGTCATTTGACTTTTCTTATGTCATCTTTTGTCATGCAAAGGCTTTTTATTTTTATGTAGTTAAATTTGTCAATCTTTTTTTTTTATTGCATTTGACTTTTGAGTAACAGTTAGAAAGCCTTTCCCATCAGATAATAGAATCTGAATGAGTGAATAAGAATTCACCTTGGGCTGGCCTCGTGGCCTTGTGGTTAAGTTCATGCGCTCTGCTTTGGCAGCCCAGGGTTCGCAGGTTCAAATCCTGGGCGCGGACATAGCACCATTTATCAAGCCATGCTGAGGCAGCATCCCACATGCCACAACTAGAAGGACCCACAACTAAAATACACAACTATGTACTGGGGGGATTTGAGGAGAAAAAGGAAAAATAAAATCTTAAAAAAAAAAGAATTCACCAAAGTTTTCTTCTAATACGTGTACAGTTTCATGTTTTATATTTAGATCTCTGATCCTTTGGATTTTATTATTATATATGGTATGAGAAAAGGTTCCAATATTATCCTTTTCCAATGACTATCCAGTTGCCCCCCCCCCAAATTTTTATTTAAAAGACTGTCTTTGCCCCAGTGATTTGAGATATCATCTTTATCATGTACCAAAGTTCCATATGTACTCGGGTCTATTTCTGGGCTTTCTATTCTGTTCTCTTGTGCTCTTTATCTAGTCATACATCAGTACCACACACTATTTTAAATATAGAAGCTTTGTCAGATGTATTAGTATCCATTAGTCCCCTCTCATAGCTCTTTATTTTCATTGTTTCCCCTAGCTATTCTTACGTGTTTATTTTTCCTTATGAACTTAGTATTAACTTGTCTAGCTTCCTAAAAAATCTCATTGGCATCTTTTATTTGGATCATGTTAAATTTATAAATTAACTTAAGGGAGAACAGATATCTTGATGATGTTGAGATGTCCTAACCAAGAACGAAGGATGTCTTTTAATTTGTTCAAGTCTACTTTTGTGCCTTCAAGAATATTTTATGGTATTTTCAGCTTTGAATGTTTTTTCAATGCTTTTCCTAAGTATTTTATCTTTTTTGTTGTTGCTATTATAAATACCTTTTTACCCATTATATCTTCTAACTAGTTATTATTCAAGTATATGAATAGTATTTTTTGCATATTCTTTATCCTGCTACCTTGCTGAATTATTTAATTAATTAATTAATTAATTTATTTATTTTTTGGTGAGGAGGATTGGCCCTGAGCTAACATCTATTGCCAATCTTCCTCTTTTTGCTTGAGGGAGATTGTTGCTGAGCTAACATCTGTGGCAGTCTTCCTCTATTTTGTATGTGGGATGCTGCCACAGCATGGCGTGATGAGTGGTGCTAGGTCCACACCCAGGATCCAAACCTGTGAACCCTGGGCCGTCAAAGTGGAGCACGTGAACTTAACCACTACGCCACTGGGCTGGCCCCCTGAATTATTTTATTGAGTTAGTTTTATCATTGCTTCTTTAGGGTTTCCTGATATTCTATCATGTCATGTATAAATATAGTTTGGTCTTTTATTTTCCAATTCTTATTCCTCTAATTATTTTCTCATCTAATTGCATTGGCTAATGTCTCTAGAATGATGTTAAATAATAGTTGAGATAGTGACATCCTTATATTGTTTCTGACCTTAATGGGAATGACTCTTGGGGTTCCCTATTAAGTAATATGCTGGCATTAGGATCAATCGAGGTATCTGTGTGTGTATAGTGGAAGTATCCATCCATTCCTATTTTATTTTTTCAAGAATTTTTATTACGAATGAGTGTTGGATTTTATAAAAAGCTTTTCAGCATCTATGGATATAATCATATGATTTTTCTCCATAGACTCATTAGTATGGTGAATTATATTATCAATTTTCTAATGTTGAACCATTCTTACATTCTTGGTATAAATCCCATTTCATCATGATGTATTATTTTCTTACAGTAGTGTTGGAGTCTGTTAGCTAATATATCACTTAGAATTTTTGCATCAATATTCATAAATGATTTCCAGCTATAATTTTTCCTTTTGCATGTATCCCATCTTTATTAGGTTTAGGTACATTGCTTCATAAAAAGACTGTGGATGTTTTCCTTCATTTTCCATGCTCTGTATTTTCCAGGTATTTTGCAGGCTTAGAAGATCTCTCTCCAAAAGTAAAGGATGGGTTTCCATACAGCCCTGGAAGATATAGCTAGTAGTCCCCAGGGAGCAAAAAGCAAACATGCACACTGTCTGTGTAATAAGGATAATGTTTCCCTTCAGAACAAGGGACTGGCGTGCTTATTGCCTGCTATAAAATATTCAAGTTCCTTGCCTCAGGGTTCCGCTCCTGTAATTCAGCCTACTGTGGGTACACGTACTTTCTGGCCCTTTTTGCATTGCCCTGTGGGAACTAGGGCTCAGGAAACTGGCCCTAAAATGCTGATACTCTAGCCACTGCTATTGCTGTAATTGTCTTTCATCTCTGATCCAGGAGTCTTGTCTTTTCTGCCAGCATCCATGAAATTGGGGCAGGCTAACTTGTCAGCTTGCAAGTAGGGTAAAGCTCACACCCTTCTCACTTCTTGACACTGGTCTTTGAAGTTGTGGTAAAATTCTCCTAGAATCCTTTTGTGAAGTAGTTCCTTGGTAACTTTCTCTATTTCTTCTATGGAAATAAGTCTGTTTAAGCTTTTTATCTTTACTGTTCACTTTAAAATTTTTATGTGCTCATTTGCTTGGAGCAAAGGGATGGGGTCTCTTAAATGAACTGTATTTTTACATTGCTCTTTATTTTCCTTTGAGGTCTTCTTGCTTATCTTTCATGAAGAACCATCATTGTCATTTTAGGTAACTACAGTACCCTCTTAGCTTGCGGTAAATAAGGGAGAAAGTATGCTTAGTAGCTAAAGTCATAAAGATTTCTGTATTTGTTTTTCTATAGGTGGTGGTTGTACGGTCACTATAAAGGTGAATGTCCTTTCTGTTTGTTTTCTCTAGGTGGTGGTTGTGCAGGCGATTAGTGCCCTTTGTCAGAAGTACCCTCGAAAGCACAGCGTCATGATGACCTTCCTCTCCAACATGCTCCGAGATGATGTAGGTAGATTATTTTTTAATCATAGGAAGTTGCTGTCTTAAATTCTTATGATTCCCGTTAAATACCATAGTATTTAAAGCAGCTTTCTTTACCATCTCAGCATGCCTCTCAAATGGTACACTGGATTCTAGTTGTTGTCTCATCATTACTAAACATGTTATTGCTTTGGCTTTCCCACTTGGAGAAAAAGACTTTTGTTTCTTTCATAGGGGAAGGGAAATGAAATTTGAATGTTATACGCATGAGTCTTGGAGTATAAGCATTTCTCCGGAAAGTGTCCTCAGAGTGAATGGCAGTTTTCTCTTTTGCCAGGGAGGCTTTGAATATAAGCGGGCCATTGTGGACTGCATAATCAGCATTGTGGAAGAGAACCCCGAGAGTAAAGAAGCAGGGCTAGCCCACCTTTGTGAATTCATTGAGGACTGTGAGCACACTGTTCTGGCTACTAAGATTCTACACTTGTTGGGCAAAGAGGGCCCCAGAACGCCTGTCCCCTCCAAGTACATCCGCTTTATTTTTAATAGGGTCGTACTGGAGAACGAGGCCGTCAGAGCTGGTGAGTCTCTGGAACACTAATAATGATATAACTGCTGATCTTTTAAAATGCTTAACTCAAGGGGGTGGTAATGACATTGGAAAATGAAGTTGCAAGGTCTATTTGATGGTGGGATCTTGGAGCATACCTAGGCCCCAGATATGCAGCTCTTTCTCTGGACTCCAGTTTGCATCCTGATTTCTGCCTTATATTAGAGACAACCCTTGACTGTCACTAGATAGGAATACTATGATGGCATCTATTTTTTCAGAGTCGTAGTCTTAAGTCTGAATGTATGTGGAATTTGTGTGTCTATATATTTTTAAGGTGACTTTTTAAAGAGGTCTTAGGAATTTTATGCTTCCTCCTCTCTAATCCTTCCTTCCCCTTAGCATATGAACAGGTCCCTGTCCCTCCAGTTAAAAATATAAAACCTCCTTTGATCCGTTGTCTCTTACAAGCTGCTGACTGTATACTTCCCTGTCAGATAAACTTGAAGTCACCATTACTAGCTGCCACCATGAACGTATTTTCCATTTTCTCTTCAACTCACTATAATCTAGCTCTCTCCCTTAAAAATCTTCTGAAGCTATTTAGTGTTCTTTGTTCCCCTCTCAGTCAGTCTGATGTGCTGTTGACTAAATGCTTCCTGAGTCTCTCTTCCCTTGATTTCCACAGTAGCCCGCAGCTTTCCATCACTCCTCGGTCTTATTTAGAGAGCCTCTCTTGCATTCCTTAAAGTATTAGTTTTCTGTAGGGGTTTGTCTTCTCAACATACACATTTTTCCTGGAGATCATTTCAGAGCTCTGCTGATACCCTGTGACACTGCAGTCATGTCTGTCTCCTGAAGTTGTATGTCCAGTTATCTAAGGCACTTCAGATTCATCTGGAAGTTCAGACTAACATAAACTGAAATCCTCACCTTTATCATCTACTCAGTTGCGAAGATGGAAACTCACTCCACTGCTTTACAACCCCCATGTGTTCTGTGGCAAAGTTCTGTCGATTCTGTCTCCTTAATATTTCTTCATTCTCTTTTTCCTCTGTTTATGTGGCTGCTGCTTTAGGCTCTTGTCCAATTCAGATGCCCAGCTAGTCTGACTGCTGGTAGTGTGAGTCTCACACAGGTCCTGTCTGTTCACCATACTCTGCCACAGAAATGGCCTTTGCCTACAAAATCTGCTTACAAATTTGGTGTTGCTTACTCTGCTACAAATACACAAATTTATCCTGTATTTAACATCTGTTAATAATAAGTTTGAGGTTAAACCACAACCTGTTTTTGCTTATCTCTAGTCTCTCACTTGTCTCCTCCTCCCGTCCCACAGAGGTCCTGTGCTGTGGCCTGACTCGGCTGTGTCCACTCCAGTACTGTACCACGCTTTCTTCTCTGGGCTCGGGGCCTTTGGACTTGTATCTCTTTCTGCCTCTCATGCTCCTCCTGCCTTCTCCCTCTTGCTGACTCTACTTGTTCTTCAGATTTCAGCTCAGTAATAAGGGTCAACTCCTCGTCTTAGTTCTCCACCAATTCTGATTTAAGTTCTTTCTCTGTACTCACATAGCATCCTGGCTATAGTTTCTATCAGGGACCTACTGTGCTATGTTGTAATTATCTCTTTACTTACCTGTCTTTTCCACTAGAGTACAACTCCTTGAGGTCAGAAACTATGTCTTTTATCTTTTTACCCTCAGCACCTAGCACAATTCCTGACAAAAGTTAGGCAAGCAATAAATCTTTGTCAAAGAAGTGAATCTTAATAATAGAGTTTCTTTTTATGCTTGGAGTTGGCTGTTTGAGATTAGACCTTGTGTCAGTGTGGTTGTGGTTGGAGTGGAGGATGGCTCATATAGGAAATAGATATGATTCTTTTTCCTCAGTGCATGGAGGATTTTCCTATTCAGAGCTCTTTTGGGCCTGCAGATTTCTGTTTATGCTTAAATAGATCAAAGGAATAAGATCAAGAAATGCACTAAGACAATAAGAGAGTTTACTCCCACTGAACGTGGGGAAGCTGCTCTAATTTTTTTTGAATAATTACTGATTGCTTAACTCTGAGAAACCAGAATTTCTCAGAAACTGTGAGAGTTTCCTTTATGTTGTTTCATTTTATGCTTCATTATAGCTGCTGTGAGTGCTTTGGCTAAATTTGGGGCTCAGAATGAGAATCTTCTCCCAAGCATCCTTGTACTCTTACAAAGGTAAGTAAAATAATTTTTTTTAAAAAATATATGCCGCATGACTAAATAGAGAAATCCACCTTGTACTTTATCAGATGCATTGCAGGGCCAAAGAGTAGAGCTGATAGAGTAAGTCAGGGGCAAATGGCATTTTTCTTATCTTTCTAGTAATTTTGCATGTGCTAAGTACATGTAAAATTTGACTTTGAATTTCTCTTGTATGATTTTGAGAAAGTGACTTAAATAAATGCACCTCAATTCATATAATAGGGGCCAACTTCAAAGTTATTCACTATGCAGAGTTGAAAATACCAGCTTTTCATGGTCTCCATGACTCCCTACTGGATGATGAAAAGACTTGCTTTAGCAAACACTCTATGAATACATCTTGAATTGAAGCAGAAAAATTACAAGCCAAAGGCTTGCTGGTTTAAATAAAACAAATTGCCGTTTGAGTAGTAACAATGCCTGGATTCTGAATGCTTTTTAGTATCTTTGGAAAGCATCATATTCCCATTTCTTAATTATAAAAAAGTCTGAGTCTTTACCAGGGTCCTGTGGTTGCAGATCCCAGAGTAGACTCCAAACTGCTATCTTGTGTTATTACGTTTTTCCTGATTATTTTAATGCCTACTTATATAGTGCTTTTGATCCATAATGACACTATTTCTTCACCAATTCAGAACAGTACCTAAGATTTGTGGAGATTTCAGGATCCACTGTTGGCTATTGTTGAGCTCTTTTATAAAGGTAGTATCAGATGGCCTGAATTGTGTCCTTTAGGTGTGGTGGTAAAGCTATTGGAAATCTTTAGGGTGCTGTGACATGCCTATTCTCTATCCCTGGACAGGTGTATGATGGATACTGATGATGAGGTACGGGACAGAGCGACCTTCTATCTGAATGTGCTACAGCAGAGGCAGATGGCACTGAATGCTACGTATATCTTCAATGGTCAGTGAGAGCCAAGAATGGAGACAGATAGACTTTTTTCCCAAATGGTGTCTTGGAAGCATATTTCATGAAGATTTACATATGAGCTGACTTCACTAGGCAAAATGCTTGGTTTTTGTCTTCCATTGCACTTCCATTTCTAGGGAAACCTGAAGTATGTAAGGGCCCAAAGAATATTGCTTGTTTCTGGTTCTCCTTGAGCTCCCTCTTGGATGGGTTTACCTTTTTTCTCTTTTCTTTTGCTGTCATTGAGCCCACATAGCTAAGTTGCTGTCTTTTCTGGAAGGTACTTATATTTTGTTGAAAATTTTTATGCTCTGCTCCATGCTTCCTTGGATGAAATTATAAGGCAGTTTTATATAATAGCCTTCATTTTTAATTATTTAGGTCATAGAGTCTGTGGTTATATTTTTGTCTTCCTTCAGAAAGCTGAGATAAATATTACAGATCTGGGCCTATGTACATCCCAGGATTGGCGAGAAGTTATAATGCTGAGATTTCTCTGTTTCATAGGTCTAACAGTCTCCATACCAGGGATGGAAAAAGCCTTACACCAGTACACGCTGGAGCCTTCAGAAAAACCCTTTGACATGAAATCTGTTCCTCTTGCCATGGCTCCTGTCTTTGAACAGAAAGCAGGTAATGGGAATACTTAACTCTGTTAGTTTTTCTTTGTATATAGGTAGTTTTATACCAGTAAAATATGCTCTTAGCATATTGTCTCTAATACTTCGTTTGTTTAATTTTCACTCCTTATTCTAAATCTTATACAACTAAGATGGATGATATTTTATTAGGTTTTTAAAAAATTTCCTGGTTTTCACACAAAAGCAAGAATATGAAACATGACTCAGATTGAAGCTTTTTTTTTTTTTTAATACTAAGTGTTATATTCTTTGAAGTTAGTTGTCACTGTGTGTCTCAGAGCAGTCATTGTTCTCTCTCCTATTTTTATTTTCTGAAGTTGGTAATTTCTTAATTTTGCTATATTGGAGGTTTGTCTTGAAAGAATGTATGGGACAAGATCATAAAAAAAATATGTAACTTTAAAACAAACAAACAAAAAGGAACAAAGTGTTTAAGTGGTTAGAACTGAGCATGAAAGATCTCATGCTCAACTTGCAACATTTTCAGTTTTCCTGTTGGTACTATACAAGTAATTTTTCCTACTTGAATCATAAGATTTTGTTTTATAAATTGTTCCTCCTTTTAACAGTAGTATTTATATATATATATATATATATCTCCTGGTCTGTCTAAAGCAAATTTTGTATTTTTTAGGGCTTACTTTATTATTTCACAAAATACGTTCACTAAATACATTATAATTTGAGCCTCCCTCCAAAAAAGGAGACAGAGAACCTACGGGTATGATTTAGCAATAGCTCTGTGTACATCTGCTGCAAGTTTCTGCCTCATCTCTGTCTGTCTGCATTGTTGGCTTGATAGTAGGAGGGAAGCTCCATTGATTGCTCATATCTGTCTTTGTAGAAATCACCCTTGTGGCTACTAAGCCAGAGAAGTTGGCACCTTCCAGGCAAGACATTTTCCAAGGTATGATGATTTGATGTGTAGAAGTGATAGTCTTGCACCCTAGGGCATTGTGTAAATATAATGAAATCCTCCACTTTTATTCAGTTTGATTCTTGGTGGGGGAAGTCTTCGTACGCCTGAATGTTTATTGTTGTGGGTTACAGTTGCTGGGGCTACCTGGAGTCCATGGGCTTTCCAGCTGCTAACTTACTGACTGGGAATGTTGTTCTTCCTCTGTATCTTGGTTAATAGGGAACTCTCATTCTACAAAATTAGAAATTTAGTTTCTTTTTTTTTACTTTTAGTAATTCTCTTATTTAAAAGATTATTTCACTAAAGCTTGGGGACACATTAGTTGAGTATTCAACTATTATTAGTAAGGCTATGGAAACAAAATATTTTAGGCATGTAGAATAATATCTTTTCCTGTCTTCTTATCTTTCTTTTTTTTGATAGAACAATTGGCTGCTATTCCTGAGTTTATGAATCTAGGACCCTTGTTCAAGTCTTCTGAGCCTGTTCAGCTTACAGAAGCAGAGACAGAATATTTTGTTCGTTGTATCAAGCACATGTTTACCAATCACATTGTGTTCCAGGTGAGATAAATGCCGTAACTGGCTCCTGTAGGGGCTTGGTCTGCTTGGAGACAAGTATTAATTCCCCTTTAGTCTATGATTCTAGTTCCTTTTATAGAGAAGAAAGTTGACAGCATTTCTGGTTTTCTTTCCTAGCTCTGTAACTGTAAAGATGCCTTCATATGATAGGTAGCTTTTGATGGTTAAAACTTAGGACATAAAACCAAAATGTCTGAAAAAGTTGGACACCGTAAAGTATAACCTATAAAAAATAACCATCGTTTAACATCAGAGTAAATTAAGTGAGTTGTTCCAAGAACTTGGATTTCAATTTGGTTCTCAGACAGCTATCTGACTTCTATCAGCCTGTTTGGTAGAACTCAGTCTCAGAAAAGAGAAAACACTGATGAATAATATAAACAAAAAGACCTCAAGAATAAGGCTGTCCCTGTTGCCTAAAGAAAAATCTTAGGAGAAGACGTACAGTGCTGTTCAGAGAGAGAAGGAATAGTGGGTTCCAGAACTGAGTTGTGGGTTGTGGGTGGGAAGGAACAACTTGCTTGAAAACAGTTCTTATCTTTCATAACTTTTCTATTTGCTAACTTTTCAGTTTGATTGTACCAATACTCTCAATGACCAGCTACTGGAAAAAGTGACAGTGCAGGTGGAACCATCAGATTCCTATGAAGTGCTGTGTTGTATCCCAGCCCCCAACCTCACTTATAATCAACCAGGAATATGTTACACTCTTGTTCGTTTGCCTGATGATGACTCTACAGCAGGTACTAACCCACAGAAGGAAAGAAATACTTGTCTGATTAAGAATGCATTACTACTTGAGCTGTTAAAAATCTGGACAAATGTTCAGGGTTCAAGAAGATAGTGATGGTATATTTATATTGATAAAATTAGTTACTGCCATAGAAATACTAATGTTATAATTAAGTCTGAGTATAATTTGCTGGACATTTAATCTTAAAAAAGAAACGACATATACAGTGGTAACGCATAAAGAAACTCAGGCTTTCTGTTGGAGCAGTGTAACCACTAGTGAGGGTTCATATACCTGACGTCTCTTGTGAAAGACTAGGGCCTACTTCTCCCTGATGTTTCTTTCCAGGGCATCCTAAGGACTTTTAATTTAGTAGATCCATGGCATTTTAAAACATAGCAGTTTTGTGGGTCTTATAGAACAAGGGTGGCACGTGAGAGCACGTCTTGGCCTGAGTGGCTTAGCCAACATTTGTGTATCCACATCTGAGAAAGATGTTGTAATTCTCTACTTGACTCATTATCCAGTCTTTGAGGGGGTTGGGGGAGGCCCTTGAAGGAGAGCCACCTGCTGGTGCCAATGGTATTTACAAATTTGGGGATTTGAGGTCTTTTGACCTATCTCTTGTGAAAGTCAAGTATTTGTGGTACTTGATTTCTTTTCCCCATTTTCCTACCTGAGTTCTCTTCCCATATTCACTGCAGAAGTATTCACAACTGTTATCCAGTTTTCACAGAAATAAGCACACACATCACATTTATATTTTGAACAATTTTTATTACTAGTACAGGAAAAAACAATTTTTACTACTAGTACAGGAAAAAACAGATTGAAGTTAACAAAATTAACAAATATTGGGGAAGTTACAGAATTACAAGAAATCGTAGAAGTATTAGTAAATAGTTATCCCTGGTCATCGTTCAGTTACATTTGGGGCTTAACCTGCCTTCTCTTAGCCCCTCTCCCACCTCCCTTTTCAGATGTCGGTTCTGGGAGCCTCTGCCCAATCTTATCTGTGTTGGGTGATAGACCAGGCTACTCACTCTAGCACGAGGTAGATTCAAGTTGGCACCGTTGCTGGGTCTGAATCCCAGGTTGTTCCCTCTAGCCCTGGATGGACCTGCACTTCTCTTCTGCAGCCACCCTGGATCAATAACCCCCTGGGTAGGAAGGCACTTTCTTATCTGGTTTGCAATATTTCTCCTTCAAGCATTAAGGCTGTCTGACTTTAACCTTTAATTACCTCCTTTATCCCTTTCTGAGGTTCCTCTAGGTCCATTCTCTTTCAGCTTCACTTTCTCTCCTGGTCTTCTTCCCTCTAGTTATATTTGTGTAAAGTACATCCACCAGCCAGTAATGAAGCTAGCTGTACCTACTCTTATTCCAAACCACTATCTGGGCCCAGTCTTAAGGTAGCCTTGTAGCTTCTGCCATCATCCTGGGATATTCTGCACTTCATCAGTTTTTTCCAGTAGCCACCTCTCCTTGTTTCAAAATTCCTGTCCCTATTGTACTTCTCACTAAGTTTCTGTTTTTTAAGGGATCATTACTTCACCTCTTAATTTTTGAGGGAAGCGAAATGCTGAACCCATTGAAGAATCAAGCTCTTCCCTATTGAGAATACTAGCTCTTCCCATTTCCCCAGGTTCATTTGGATAACTGATAACTCAGGTGCCTCACACCCCAGGGAGTGGTCTTAACAGAATACAATAAATACAATTTTACAATATCAAACCACATAAAGCAAGAGTATTGAAACTACAGACATTACATACAAAACAGGAGAAAACAACACCAACAAGAGGAAACACTTCTACCAAGAGATGAAGTATTGGGGAGGTTCTCTCACCCCTCTTTACTAAGGGGTTAATTTCTTTTTAAAACATAGATATTACAAATTAGCCCAGAGGTTTCAACCTGTGGTCTGCTGGCTATGGATTCTTTTGCTTGATGGTTTGTTAGTATTTTGTTTATAAAAATTTGGCATTTAAAGAATTTTCTTTCTTTTCTGTTAAACTCAAAGGGTTTGCTGATTGGTGCCGAAAGTCAATTATAAACTCTTGTCATTGTATCTTGGAGAAAAGAAATGGAATTTTGTCTCAACACTTGGACTTTTAAAAATTTGACACATCATCTACCTGCTTAAAAACAAACTCCTTTCTATTCTTTTTGTCTTTGTCAGAAATTCTAAAATTTTTAATCCATGGCCAATCCAAAGTCTTTGCTGTGCAATGAACAGAAGTGAAATACCAGGGCATAGATGGTAATAAAGGAGTCTTTTACCCATTCCTTCTCTCTTGCATTTTCCCATCAAAATATTCGAAATTTACCAATCACCTAAAGATCTACACATCACTCTACTTGTCTCATCTCAGAAAATACATCTTCCTTATAATCACAGAAAGAAACAGAAATTATATAGATCGTGATTTCCTTTTACTTGAAAATTGTATAGCATAATAGAAGGAATATAGTTTTGGGAGATAGATAAATTGGGATTTGAATTCTGACTCTGCTACATACTGACTGTGTAATCTTAGAGAAGTTATTTGATCTCTGTAAGCCTTTTAGGATTGTTGTAAGGATAAAATGAAATTAAATAAGTAAGGTAATTGGCATGAATAGAAGCTACTATTGTGTCAGTTCTGGAACTATCTCTACTTTCTCCCTTTATCCTCTTTAAAATCAAGTCTTCCACAGTTCAAAAGACACATGCCCTCCAGTCTCCCCCAGAAAGTGTTCCATCAGCTATTCTTGTCTTTGCTGTGTCTTTACACGTTCCCACTCCTCCTGACTTTATAAGTGTACAAAAACCCCACTGCACCTGAAAAACTTACTTCAACCCAGCATTCAAGATGTCACCATAACTCCTTCCTTCAAATCATGGGCAATTGGTGGTGAGAGTAATCAACGTCCTAAGTCTCAATTCAGTTAGTCCTACTTATTATCGTCTATCCTCCAACAGCTACTCCTTTACTCAAAAATTTTCAGAAAAGCCTTCAAGGCAGCATTCTTTCTCAGCGTCCTTTCTCATTTGGCACCTTTCTTTCCTCTGAATATTTTCTGCACCAGTAACACCATATATTATGTATGCAACATTGGACAAATTTTCCCCCACTTTGGACCTCTGTAATGCCACTACCT
Source organism: Equus quagga (assembly GCF_021613505.1). Taxonomy (NCBI): domain Eukaryota; kingdom Metazoa; phylum Chordata; class Mammalia; order Perissodactyla; family Equidae; genus Equus; species Equus quagga. The sequence continues at coordinate 109,568,278 of NC_060274.1, read as the reverse complement.
ACTTAAGTTTTTGTTTCATTACTTATTCAGAACCATTCTAATCCTTATATTGTTTTTATTATTGGACTGTTGGGCCTTATTGCATCATATTTCTCTTCTCAAACCATTTCAACAAATTTAAGTCACTCATTTAAAAAATCTTCAATAGAATATGTCCACACCCAGATCAGTGTTAACAGTACATGTATATAAGTTTCTTTTCTCTGTTTTTCCTTAGGGATGCTACCTTCCCTATGATAATTCATAACTCTTTCATATATACTTCAGTTCTTGACTTTCTGAATACGTTTGCTTAAACCTCCCTCTTAACTTGAGCTACCATAGGATTCTGATGGACTCTGAACTTGTTTCTGAATCTTCTCCATTCCATTATGTGTTGTTCAGTTTTAACTATATTAAGTCCTGACATTCTGTATTAAATCTGCAACTTCAATTAAGTAAAAGTTATCTCAGAGTTTTTTACTTTGACTCACCTCCAGCCTCTCACTGGGATCCATATTAATGACCCTTGATGAAACTTTGCATTCTTCCAGGATAAGCACATAGTCTGAATTTTTACTCAATACTAAAAAAGCAGGATAGGTAGAACATTACTATTCAACCACCATTTCCCCTGCCTTTATCACTAGAGTTTGTATCAGTCTAGCCTTAAAATCAATCTACCTCCAATTTGACCCAGTGTGAGATTGGCTAAGATTCCCAGTTTGAGACCTCCTTATTCACCTGCTCATTCGTCTTGTAACCAGTCTGCCTTTCCTCACACACACTGAAATTTCTAACACTGCCTCTGTACTTACTTTCAACCTGTCTTTCTATCCTATTTCATGTTCCCTTTTCACAGCATCATCCTCAATATCTATAGTCTTTATTGCTGCCTTTCTTAGATGATAACATCTCTCCAGAATGCAGCATAAACATGCATATCCACTCATTTCCTCTTTTCCCTCTTTTGGCCTTAGGGAAAAAACCCTCTGCTTGTTTGTACCGCCCAGGCTTGGTTCACATCTGTCCGGCCTTAAAATGGATTCAGTATGTGAACATGTGTGAACTTCCTCTTTGACCTACTTTTATTACTCAAAACAATCCCACCCTATTACATGCACCTTCAGGTTTGGATATCAGAAGTATTAATGTTGTAAGGATTGCTGCTGATGCTCTCCGTTCAGATTTCACTTCAGGAATTTATCTCTATATGACCATTTATTCTTCTGAATCAACCCGCCTCGACATGATTATCTGAAAGAGTTTTCAGGCAGCCGCCAGTTTCCCTACGACAATTTCTTTCTATATATTTCTCCCATTTTCCTTGATTCCATTAATTGTGATCAAGTTTAACAGGCAACACTATGGACTGTAACCCTTATAATGTTCCTCAATATGTCTGAGAATGATTTAATATGTATACTGTTGATTTAATTCCAATTTTACTTTAAGAACTTCTTCCTTTCCATTTTTCCTCTGCTCCTTTTCATTGGAAGAATATTAAACATCTGAATACTATGTCCGTCTGTAGGATTCATATTTTACAAGTGCTAAATATAGTTCTTTCAAAGTCCAATTGATTGCACTGTACCACCTTTGCTTTATACTTGACTATCCTATAGCCTCTCCCTCTTTAAATATTCTACATTGTCTTTCTTCCCGTAGAACAGTACTTGCCCACAGATATAAGAGATAGCATCTACACCTTCTTATGTTGACTAGTATGCTCCTACCAACTGGCATCAATACCACACATGCCACCCCTCTAGCCCCAAGGTGGCCGACATCCCCAGACCATGAGCTCTTCAGGAGCTTTCCCGTTCTCTGCAATACTGCTTTACTGACCCTGAGCCCCTCTCATGACCATAAGGTTCTCTCCTCTCCTCCATGCCACCTGTCCCTTTCTTGTCCCATTGAATCCCCTGACACAACTCGTATTCTGTTGACTGCCTTCTCATGGCTGCCTGATGTCCACTGTATCTTGCTATCCATGCTAGATGTGGAAATAACCTTGCTGGGTCCGTGCTCTGCCATCTGATGAACTCTCATCTTCGAAAGACCCTCTGGTTCATCTTCAGCATCCTGTCCTACTTCCCCTACCACCTGCCAGTGATGACACGGATTCACTGTCTTTTCTTCGACATCTACTCCCATCATGATCTGCCCTCATGCTCACCCTGACGCCAGTTATTTTGTCCCCAACATGCTGTACCTAAATCCATCTACTGTTCTGATTTACCCCCAAGCCCAATACTTTTTTGGTTCTACCATTGTGGAGAGAGTTATTGCTTCTCTGGGCTTCTCTCTGACCTTTCACATCTCACCAGGTCACACAGTGACAGGGATGTCTCTAGTGTTTTCCATGGGCCACTACCACCACCACCTCATCCTTCTCTATTCTCCTCCCACCTCTCCTGCCTTCTTAGAATTCCTGAGCCACTCTGCGCTCTCCCCCTGCATGGGCTTCCTCAGGCCCATGGTCCACTTTGGGGGAAAGTTCCTAGATTCTCCACATCAACTCCCTCCTTAGAGCTCTTTGCCATCCTTCTTTGTGCAGTGCATTCCTTGATGCTGTCTACAAGCCTCTCCTATTCCTAGCTGTTAGAGGCCATCACCTGCCCTCTCTCATTCTTCTAGCCGGCTGGACCACCTCTCCTCTACTGTACTCTCCCACGTCTAGGACACTGCTCACCTGACCTCCTACCTCCTGGGTCTGGTTCATGGCTTCTGCCGCTTTACTTCTCTACCGCATACATAGCAAAGAAACTGTCTTACATGAGCTATGTGGCATTCTTTCAGCTACCATCCGTGATTCTTCCAACTGGATTCAGTAGTATTCTCTGAAGTGTTCCCTTCTTAAACCCCACCCACAGCTCAGGCCAATCAGTCGGCTTTGCTACATATATACTGTACTGACTGCAAGCTCCACCCACCAACCTATGCTCATATCCCTGAGGACCCAGGCTGTGCTTTCCTCTTGGGCATCTCTCAGCATTGCCCCTTGTATCCCTTCATGTTTCCCTTCAGATCCCATGTTGTACAAACTTCTGACACACCACTTGGGGAGCCTCTTCCTGTGATTCTTGTATCTCTTTCCTTTCACCACAACACTTTCGCCTTCAACCTTTGTTCTAGCCTCACACCTGGGAACCCCAAGGCCAACCCGACCGCACTCAGTCTCAACCAGCACAATGTCCTGGCTACTGCTGTTGTCCCTCCTCTCCTTGCTTCCTCCTTCGCAATCATCTCTCTCCCAGGTGTTTTTCCTTGAATGTTGTCACCCATACCGTCTGCCCTTCCTTTCCTGTAGACCTCCCACCCGGTGCGCTCTGCTCACGGCCCCACAACCCAGCTTCCTTTGGGCCAGCACTCCCGTCTCTCTCACTCTTCTGTCGCATGCATCCTCGCTTCCGGGACCGTCACCTTGGCCCTGCGCTCCCTACCCACCGCCAGTGAATCCCA